>NC_092804.1:70623643-70930855 GCF_040954645.1 Diabrotica undecimpunctata | reverse complement strand
TTAGGATTTCTGCCTAGATGAATAGACATGTCGTGGAATGCAAATTTTAGATTCCCCATGTCTTCTTTAACATCTTTTATCATCGTCTGGTCGTGTCTTGCAATTTTTAGAAGGCCCCAGATTAAAGCAGAAATCTGAATTTGTTTCGAAACTATCTTACCGATTTTTCTATCAGATGTCGCTATTGCGTCCATAACGAAGTCATGTTATTGTTACTTCTAATAAGACAGAGAATTTTATTTTTCACGTTAAGAACGGCTATGAATAACTATTCTGATGAGCTTTATTAAAGCGAAATACGTATCAATAGATACATAGACGATTTGAACGTGAAATAAAATATTTTCTGTCTTTTTCATTTTCTTCGGATCTACTCTGTATGAGTACGAGAAACAAATTCGTTAGGATTTCTGCCTAGATGAATAGACATGTCGTGGAATGCAAATTTTAGATTCCCCATGTCTTCTTTAACATCTTTTATCATCGTCTGGTCGTGTCTTGCAATTTTTAGAAGGCCCCAGATTAAAGCAGAAATCTGAATTTGTTTCGAAACTATCTTACCGATTTTTCTATCAGATGTCGCTATTGCGTCCATAACGAAGTCATGTTATTGTTACTTCTAATAAGACAGAGAATTTTATTTTTCACGTTAAGAACGGCTATGAATAACTATTCTGATGAGCTTTATTAAAGCGAAATACGTATCAATAGATACATAGACGATTTGAACGTGAAATAAAATATTTTCTGTCTTTTTCATTTTCTTCGGATCTACTCTGTATGAGTACGAGAAACAAATTCGTTAGGATTTCTGCCTAGATGAATAGACATGTCGTGGAATGCAAATTTTAGATTCCCCATGTCTTCTTTAACATCTTTTATCATCGTCTGGTCGTGTCTTGCAATTTTTAGAAGGCCCCAGATTAAAGCAGAAATCTGAATTTGTTTCGAAACTATCTTACCGATTTTTCTATCAGATGTCGCTATTGCGTCCATAACGAAGTCATGTTATTGTTACTTCTAATAAGACAGAGAATTTTATTTTTCACGTTAAGAACGGCTATGAATAACTATTCTGATGAGCTTTATTAAAGCGAAATACGTATCAATAGATACATAGACGATTTGAACGTGAAATAAAATATTTTCTGTCTTTTTCATTTTCTTCGGATCTACTCTGTATGAGTACGAGAAACAAATTCGTTAGGATTTCTGCCTAGATGAATAGACATGTCGTGGAATGCAAATTTTAGATTCCCCATGTCTTCTTTAACATCTTTTATCATCGTCTGGTCGTGTCTTGCAATTTTTAGAAGGCCCCAGATTAAAGCAGAAATCTGAATTTGTTTCGAAACTATCTTACCGATTTTTCTATCAGATGTCGCTATTGCGTCCATAACGAAGTCATGTTATTGTTACTTCTAATAAGACAGAGAATTTTATTTTTCACGTTAAGAACGGCTATGAATAACTATTCTGATGAGCTTTATTAAAGCGAAATACGTATCAATAGATACATAGACGATTTGAACGTGAAATAAAATATTTTCTGTCTTTTTCATTTTCCAAATATTTTATTTCATAGTTGACATTTGCGGCTATATTCAGCTTGTACTTTTGGTAAACTCAACCGAATCCGAAGTTCATGAATGCACTCATAAACAAACAACACTAGTTATTTTTTGCAATATAACAAAAGTCTACGATTGCACATGTAGATATGGTATAACAAAACAGCTTCTCCCCTGGAGTATTAAGGGATACGTATTTTCTAAAATTTATTCAAAATTTCCTTCAAATAAGAACATTTAAGGTACCAGCAAATAGAACCTCAATAATCGATGTTAAGTGGAACTTTTTTTGTTGCAATTAACGATATTTTGAAACAATATCAACAACCAGTTAAAGGAAGACTGCACGCGGGCGACCTGGTTCTCATACTAAGAGAAACAAATCTGGAATCTACCCAAAGAATCCTTCAAAGCACATTAAATAATCTAATAGTATGATAACACAGGACTCAGTTTCGACTCTAATTAGATTTAGATTCCCCATGTCAGTCCATTCATCGTCTGTTTTGCTTTGAAAATTGTAGAGGGCACAGATGTGGGCAATTATCTGAATTTTGGATTTGCAATATATATTCACTGCTTGTTATTAGGTGGCGCCACAGCGTCCGTATGTAGTTATTTTTATAATTACTTTTTTTGACGAAAAATATTTGATTTCACGTTTATAGCTTTTACATGGTCGCTCTGAGGAGTCCTGATAGGCCGAAATACGTATAAGCGAATAGTGGAAGCACTATACTGAAATCAGATCTTATTTATCTTTTCTGTATTTTTATTCACTCACGTTTTGAGTATAAGAAATCAGTTCGCTAAAGGTCCTTAACTAAATGAATTTATATGTCATGGAATGCAAATTTAGATTCCTCATGCCAGTCCATTCATCCCCTGTTTTGCTTTAAAAATTTTAGAGGGCACTGACTTGGGCAAGTTTTGTATAGGAGTGTACAGACCTAGAACTAACATTTTGAAACTCTGGGTAAACGCTAAGACATTGATTGCAACATGTACGACGTTATAAATAAATAGATTTTATAAATGTTATATTTATTAGTGATTTATATGTTTTTTTTTTATTTTTCAGGAAATGGTTCAAGCCAAGGACCCTCCTTCTTATTATTTAAATAAATTACGTACATATCTTGATCCTAAGGCATCTCGAAGTCATAGGGTAAGTTACTTTACCTATATTTGCAATGGACGAATGTGATGAAACTAACAATAAAACTCTTTGTATATAAAAACATGTATACGTGCTTTTTAGTTTTTCTGTAATAATTTGTATTATTATATTTATGAATATTTTAAATAATAGTGGACATGGACTGTCTCCCTGTGTTACTTTTTCGCGATTTATTCTTCCGATTACCTCAACCTGTTACTCATTACAAACTAAGAAGCCTGTGTTACATTTATAATACTCAAATCGGTTGAACAAGTAATGAAATAGTACTTGAGATCTTTAAAAAAAAGTGATTTCGCACGCGTAACATATTTAAAATCGCCGGTTGCTTCAAACGTTGTCGTTGTTTGTGAGAGAACGGTTCATTCTACAGAAAAATTGCTAATACACATTTTTGTTCAACGTTATCTCAGCTACATCTCTTTCTTATGTTTAAAACATTATTTTCTTAGGCGTGTAGATTCTTGGTAAATCGATGTTTTTCGCAACCCCCCTTTTAGGGTCGGTTTTAGGGGGAACCATGGAGGTAGAAATGGCAAACTTTTTTACGTATTATTTGGAATCTCAAAATTACATTCTCAGCAAAATTCAGCTTCACTTGTGATTTTTGGAGGTTCAGTGGCATTTTTGTCCCTGACGACTGCCACTGGACTAGGTATAAGAATTTACAAAAAGTTTGTTTTTGACTTTAAAAAGATGACATTTTGATAGGAAATTTTATTTTGAACAACTTTTCTGTAGATGTATTTACATGAAAACTCCATAGAATTCACCCAAATGCACCCTAATATATAGGGACAAATTCACCCCTTTCTCAAAATCGCATCCCTTTAAATGGTAGCACTCCGCGGTTTTTTCATATTTGGGGGTCCATTGACCATATGAAACAATAAAACTCGTTTAACTTTGTTCTCTCTTTTGAACCAATTCTTCATTAAATTCTCCTTAATATCTAAGGAAGTTTTCTGGAAAGTTTCAGATTTCCAAACTGAATCATCAAAAAGTTATAACAATTTTTATCAGACGCGCGAGTAGCGCATCTAGTAGTACGCGCAAGGAAAATGATTTCTGTTTGGTGAGAAACGTATAACCCTTCGTTAGTCGATTAAACTTGGTTATATTTACGATAGTTTGACAATTTTACGTCAATAGTATATTTGATAAGAGTGTTTGTAATATAATGTTATTCGGTAACTATTTTGTATCTTCAGCAAATAGCGCGGCTGAAGTAATTTTTGAAATAGTTTACTTGATTAATAATCGATAATTAGTTTTTTCTTTATTGTTATAATAATATATTACCATTCATAGTTCATAATATGTACTTAAAAAGCAATATTAGACTATAAAATCATCCAAAAATTCATGCTCTGGAAAATCGTTATTTAATTGAGATTCGTTTATCTTTTTGGACGTGACCTTTATTGCTACATGACTCAGAGCATGTAAATACATTGCTGCAGTCTAACTTAGAATCAATGCATGGACACATATTACTTGTGCAGGAATTTTTTTTCTATCGCATTATTTCCTTCGAAAAAATTCGGATATAATTTGTTGAATCCATCCAAACTTCGTTACTTCATATGAAGTAGTTCCTGGCAAAATAGACCTTATATGTTATTTTAATGCGATTTCGAGGGAGGCCATTTATCTATAGATGTATTTTTTCAATAGATAAATTGAGCCTAAGTGAGTTTAAAATGTATCTGCTTTTGATTCTTTCGGAGGATCATAGGCTGAAGCTAGGAAACAACTAATAATTTTTATAGCTTTTTCTATCGGCAAATGTGTAATGATCGAAAAATTTTGTAAATCACCATCACTCATTTTGAGTTTATGGATGTAGTATCATATCCACTTATAGTGCTTTAAGTCAGAAGTGAGTCAATAATACTTAAACAAGTATTTTTTGCCAAATAATGTATTGGTATGTATCTTCGTGATCTAGCAATGGAATAATCGTATCTGTACAAAACCATATTCTTCGAAAAATTTTGAAGCTTTTTATATGTGCCAACAATAGTAAAAATATGTCTTGTGACAGGAAACTCTTATTATAATTGCTTTAGTATGAAGCTGTTTTGCTTGAAATATAAACCGAGTATCTGCATCTATATGATTACATAAATCTATATTGGCGATTTTACAATGGTCCAACAATAATTCAAATGTTGCTTCACGAGGAGGTAACTCCAGCAAATACTCTTATTATTTGAAACTGTTTTATGTACCTATTTTTCCATAAACTTTCTTTTAAATATTCACAGAGAAATTGAGTTAAACGACATTTATTCTTATCATTCGACAAAATTTTTCAAATCTTTTAATGAGCATTTATTAAATTATAAACGTCTCGATGTTGAACATGTCGAAACCATCTTAACCCATGCTCCCTCATTTTGGCATCAATTGGTGCCATCTCCAGAATTTCTCCTAAGATATAATTCTTTTTGGTCACTCCACCCACACATCTAAGCATTCTCAATTCCGCCGTATGCTTTCTTTCTTTGCCTTTATTTTTAACTGCCCAACATTCAGTTCCGTACATCGTAGCTGGTCTTATGGTAGTTTTATATAATTTTCCATTCAGCTTCATTGGAACTTTTCTGTCACACCATTCACCAGGCTTCCTTCCATTACACTTTAATACTCTAATTGTAACTAAAAAAACGGATGTGGCACTCCGTGAGTGGCCGGGGAGGGGAAGCATGCTTTCTTACCGTCTAAGCACGAAGCCATGGTTTTTAATTTATTTTGTTTTATTTTATTTTATTTTAATTCGATTCGATTCGATTTGATATTCTACTCGACTTGACTCGACACTCAATTCGATGCACTTTTTTTATGTAAAAGTTGTTTCGGATAAATTGGCTGAAACTTTGTAGAGAGATAGCTTTGGCCATGCTCATTAAAAGTTATCATTGCGCCAAGGTTCAGAAATCAATTGTTTCTGAGTTACAGAGGTTCAAAATTTCTGTTTTTAGTCCTTATGAATAGTATTTGTAAAATATACAGCATCGTTTTAGTAAATACGTTCAACTAACTTCAAGGAATGATTTTGCATGGAAAAAAGGACAGTTTTCTATATAAACATTTCCTCGCAATGCTTTCTTTTCCGAGATACGGGGTGTTGAAATGTTTCTTACCAACTCACGATTTATTTATTGTCCCAAAACTGGTTGAGGTATGCAAATGAAGTTTGTGTTGGTTTTAAGAGTTGGTTATTGCGCATTTTTAACATACGATTAGGAATTTTATATTCATAATTGGTGCGCGTATGGAAATAGTTTCAATTTTTTTTAAGAAAAAAAATGGTACGCTGCTGAGTAGCTATGATCTCTATAATTTTCCTTCGTTTCCGTTTATCTTTTGTTTCTGAGCAAGTAAGAATGATACGCTGCTGAGATATTTCAAATTAAAAATAATTTTTGAATTCTACGTTTAATTTGTGACAAAAGTCTTTCTTATTTTTTTTTTGTATGATGCTCCGTTGTTATGCAAAAAGGATTAAGGATTACGTTGTTGTGTGGGAATTGAAATTAAGTATCGATCAAGCTCAAATGGGACAGTAGTGCTGGTATTCTACCACCTTCTAGGGGCTTAGAGCCCTTAGAACCAAACAATGTCCAATGTATTAACAGTTGAGTAAGAATTTCTTCTTCGTTTGCTTGCCGAAGTATGGCAAGGGATTCTGAGCAACGTTACCTCGTTCATTTTGTGTGCCTCGAACATCACCAACTTTTGTTGTGCTACAACTTCAATGCTGAGTAGTGCTTTTTTAGTTCAAAGTTCCGTTCCTAAATCTAAATTGAAGTTGATCGATTAGTTATCGATTAACCGAAGAGGATTAAATTCTAAGCAATTTTTGTTCTATAGAATTTTTTCAGAAAATCAATACTTTTTGAGTTATTTATGGTTGAAAACAGCAAATTATTTATTAAAAAAAGTCACGTTTTTTAATGGTTTTTGATGAATAACTCAAACAATTTGCCTTTGATCGAAAAAGTATGCAAAACAAAAATGAAGCTTATGAAAGAAGGATGAGATTAAATTTTTACAAGATATTCTAGATACAATACAAAGTGAGATATGGTCGGTGAAAGGAGAGCCAATATTTGGATGAATGTATTCAAAGTTAAATTTTAAGAAAGGGGTTGATTTTTCGGGGTGATGATTAAATTTTAATTTTTTTATAGTCCATTTTAAATGAGCACCACAAGAAGTTATTTTCATGTAAACTGGGTAGGTTACAGCTCATAAAAGATGGACTCTTCGAATATTGGGCAGTATAATTAACCTAATAACCCTCTCTCTCTCTCTCTCTCTCTCTCTCTCTCTCTCTCCAATGGCCCTACAGCCATTGTCTGCGCCGATCTTCTCCAGGTTCTCGCGTCTTGCAAATTTTGCGCGTCCGCTGCCACTTCATCCTCCCATCTTTTCCGTGGCCTTCCTTTGGGTCTTGCGCCCTGCATTTTACTATCTAGGGCTCTGTTTGGCAATCTTCAGTCTCCATTCTCACTACATGACCAGCCCATCGAATTCTCTGAATTTAAAAAAACTCTTTGAACAGTTAATAAAGTTCATGGTTGTACCTGGATCTTCATACTCCCTTTTCGTTAAACCTAATATCTACCAGAATCAAAATTAATCGTTTTTCTTCCACATTACATTTTATTTTAGTATTCTTCGTTAGATCCAGGAGTTGGGCTGGTTTAAATTGCATTATTGTTGAAAAAGTTATATATAAAAAAAATGCATCAAAGTCTAATTCTTTACCCATTTTTGTTAGCGCCTGCTTCAAAGAAACTGTTTTTGTTTTTTTTTATGTAGCTGGTGACAGATCTTACTTCTTCCTTTTATGATTATACCTTTCTTTGTATAATATTCTCTTATAATTCTCTGCTTAATAAAATGCAAAGTTTCTTCTGTAATGTCGATGTCCACGTCATGTTCGTTAATATTGGATATTGGAAAAGTGTTTGTTAGTTGATATAATGTTGTCCTCACCCCGGCATGAATGTAGAAGATTCTGCTACATTAAATTCAACTTCTGCATCAGCAAATTGTCTTTCTTTTTCTTGTCGTCAGTATGTATTCCTTTTCGAAACTGTTTATTATGCAATGCTAATACAACTAATGTTTTGCTTTTGTCTATTTTTCAAATTTTTTTTACAACAAACAAAATTTTTTTACTGCATAGGTACCTAGTTATTATATATATATATATATATATATATATATATATATATATATATATATATATATATATATATATATATATATATATATTACTTACAACAACGATTGAAAAAGTACATTAGTTACTAGTTACTTAGGTTACTAGTGTTACCACATAACCCTGCTTGCTGCAAGCGTCACAAAGTACAAATGAAATCAACAAAAATTGTTACATCCAATTATTTTTCCAATATCTATACGAGACAGTCTATATTATAGTCATTTCTCTAGTCATATATTTCGTATAAGCGCTAGATCAACATTAATTTCACACGTTGAATTATTTCAACACGCCTTACTTAGCCAAAAAGTCCTATCTTCACAATTTGATGCAGACAGGTCGCTTTAACTAAGTAGTTAGCATAATTAGGATGTTTATTCTAAGCACAACGGCTGTTAGTTGTAGAAAGGACAAACAAATTTATGATTTTGTACGATTTTGTACGATTTGAGGTGGCAGAAAGGACTTTCTGACTGAGTAATAAGATGATAAAAGTCTAATAGTAGTAGAATATAACATTATCAAGAAAAAACGAAAATTGTAGATCTGACGTTTTTACTAAGCAAGGCAGTATGGTCTGTAATTCAGATCGTCCTTCCTTTCCATTCTTTACCCTATCATTAAACCTATTTGGCAATTCATTTTTTAATTTTTCTAGAATATGAATTTCTTTAGGCTACTATGTATCTATTCTTCTCTTTTCTAGTTTAGTACTTCTTCTCTTTAGAAGACTAGTCACCGTGGTATTTAAGGTCTAAAGATGGTTTATAGCTTACAAATTCCCATGAAAACAACGAAACCCATCCTGCAAATAAATAAAATGTCATTATAAAGTTATTAAATATATATCTGTATTTACGACACCGCAATATCAGTTGTATTATATTTATTGCGCATTTATTAATTGCATATGTATTACCTTCAACTGACTGATATTTTTATTTTAATGGTAACAAGTTAATAACAGTATATTTAGAACATTCTATAATTCACCATTTACGTTTAAATTCAGCAAATAAAATAAACTTAACTGCGTCGCATTGAATGAAACTACTGATCGGCTGACTAAATCTCGTTGGGAGGTTTTCATTGATAATATAATTTGATTATATTTATATTATGATCGTTGCCTGCCACATTTGGTATAATGTGCAATATATAATCACATTAAAATATATAAAGGAGTCAGTCTGTATGTTTTTTTAACTGGGGAAGTATACATAAGTAAAATGTTTAAATAAGTAGATTTAATGAAAATAGCTATTATATTATATCATTAATTTGCATTTTAATCATAGGCGTGGCCACAGCGGGTGCCGTGGAACCCACACTAAATTCTGAGGGGCGCAAAAATTGGGATCGTTCACTTCTAGAAACAACTAATCTGTACACATTTTGAGTAATATTAAATAAACGGTATATGAAAATAAAAATTAAAACTTTTGTAATAAGTAAGTTAAAAATTATAAATACGATAGATATACAGGGTGTTTGGTAGGTCGATGGAAATTTTTTAAGGGATAATAGGGGACGCCATTTGCAAAATTTTTTGCTAATATTGTATCGCTCAAACTGTTAACGTTTCCAAAATACAGTTAAATTTGTCAATATTCGACAATTCGACGTTTAAAAATTATCTAGGCGTACTACCTCCCTGTTTTACGAATGGAATAAAAATGTAAACCTACAACACTGACTTCGCATAAAATTTCCATCAGCTATCGTCATTCTCCGAACGCATAACAAACAAAAAACAATATACCTGCTATGGTATGCTATGGTTCAACAATCACTATCCCAATAGGTGGATCGGACGAGCTGGACCGTTTTTGTGGCCTGCTAGATCGTCCGATTTAACACCGTGTGACTACCACATCTGAGGCAGATTCAAAGAACTTGTTTTTCAAGTTCCAATCCGAACTAGAGCTTATTTAATGGAAAGGATTATCGAAGCAGCTGACATTATAAGGGCAGAATTGAGGTTTAAAGTAACCACATCAGAAATACGACGCAGGGCGAGAGCGTGCATTAGGAATGGTGGTTCTCATTTTGAACAACAATGACTGTTTTCTGAAGTTTATGTACATACTTAATAAGGCATAATAAATGTTACAAAAAGCATGATGTATCCTTGTTATGTTTTACTTACCGTTTCATTAATGAGGGTTACTTTAACAATGCATTGATATTCAACGAAGGGTTTTTGCAATCTGAGCAAGTAATACGTAAGGTATTTTGTATGTCAGGGAAGTTTCTCGCTTGGATAATTATTTTTAAAAATAAAATGGACGAGCAGCTTTATTTTCGAATATTGACAAATTTAACTTTATTTCGGAAACCTTAACAGTTTAAGCGATACATTATTAGCAAAAAATTTTGCAAATGGCGTCCCATATTATCCCTTAAAAAATTTCCATCGACCTACCAAACACCCTGTATATCTAATACGGGCCACCGTTGACATTTTAAAATTGAACGCGGGCATACAAAATTTTGTTCGAAGAAAATCTTGAAGGCGATAGATTAAGAAATTTTGATAAGCGCGTAACAGAATAACAAAATTGCTCTATGCCGAGGACTGTTAATAATTTTTTATAGCTTTAAATTTTTTTTAGTATTAAGGTGAAAATATTTGTTTATATTAAAAACAAACTAATCGACAAAAAATTAAGATTATATGAAAAAACTAATTGATATAATTATAGTTCTAGTAAAATGTGGAAAACCTTTTCGTGGTCAAAATATTTACATTTACCTATACTCTTCAAATCGGAATTTCTAGTGGGAAATTTATAGAATTTCATCAGTATGATCAGTTTTAGGTTAGGTTAACGAAATCATCCTTCATAATTATCATTTTAAAGTAAATCCTACTCTGTCTGGCTCTACGTCTTCTTGTCTTCTTATCAGTCCTGTATTAGAATAGTGTATGCCCAAAATAAGAATACGTACAATTAAAGATAGCATATTTGTATATTTATGATATGCATTATGTTCAATGGATAAAACCTTTGTTTATCCTGAAATAGCATGTTTTTATATGATGGGATGATATAATGACGTTACACGGCGTATCCATATTTACATTGTACGTTGTGAAAGCTAATAAAATCATCTCCATACTGTTATAGTTGTTTTAATGTGAAAATATGAGGCCCAAGGAAGCTGGTAGGATTAATATAATTATAAGAATTTCTAGCCTTTAAGAACTGTTAGCACATTTAAGTGCCTATTTTGCCAGATATTTTTCATTATCACCTTGGTTTTATATGTGGCAAGAAACTTTTCATACCTTGTGTAGATAAAATTAATATCTACACAATAGGACAAACATGAAGAATATCCTAAAATGAGATAGAGTAAAACATAGATTGCTGGTTACAAAATATGAGAGCTCTTACCTGTAATAAATGCAGAGTTAAAGACATTCTTACCTGTAGTAAGAATGTCTTAAACACTAAAGGTTCAAAAAGCTATCCAAAGGTACAAAACGGTTTATTAAAGAGAGACAAACAAATAGCATAAATAATATCAGTACAAATACATAAAGAAATAAACAAAATTCCTACTACTAAATACTACTTACTAGTTAACACGTCTTTGAAAAGTGTATGTGCACTATTGTCTATCCAAGTTATTAGCACGAAGATTGCTAATGTAAAGATACACCAACCACTGGGTCTAAGGCTACCAATGCAAAAACTTTTAAAACTTCATTATTAATTGCTTTTATACCATAAGCTGGACAAACCTTTTACAGATTCGGAGAGCACTGTATAAATGTGTCAGGAGTAAATCCTTGATGAGTTTTTTAGGGCTTCTTTCTGCAAACAGAGATGTTGCACCGTGTGGGACTAAATTCGCTCTGAGGTAGGCGGGGTGCCTGATTTTTCTGGGAGTCTGTTTTTGTAAGAGTTTTAAGCGCACAAAAAACTATAATTCTAAAAACCGTTGACAAATTGTTTTGACAATCGTTTTACCTTTATGACATTTATAGAGTGGGTGCATTTGTGTCAAAAGTGGGGTTAAATACTAAATTAAAAATATTTATAAATAGTTTTACATGTTCGAATGGATTTATTCGAACACCGTGCTTCATTTAAATTTGCTGATTTCATCTCATATATTTGACAGACAAACTTTTCTAAGCTTGGAAAAAGCTCATCTATCCTCTCTATTTCAGCATTTCCTAATGATGCAAATGCCTTCTGAAATATAATATTTTATTGTAATAATAGATAGGGTTTTTTCCCTCTTCTTAGAAAACTTGGATTAAAATCACATCCGATTAATGCCTGAAAGCCAGGTAAACTTTGGCATAAAAGGGGCCCCATTTTAATGTGAAATTGTGAAATAATAATCGATTATTTTAAATTCGTCTTGCCATATTCCATATAGATTTTTAAATTATTGTTGCAGAGGTTGTCCATATTTCCAAGCATTATTATTAAAATATCTGTGTCTGACGCTTTTATTAAAACATTGGATACATCGTTATCCAGTTAGCATATATGAAATATTATTTTTCGTTTAAAATCTTCCTATAGATAATAAGCAGTACGGGTATAGTTTGTTTCACGAAAAATGGTTGAGTGCTTAATGGTTACCTGAGTTGATCCTATTGTGTATACAAGAGTCTCTCAATAAACTACCGAAGTACACAGGGTCGCACTTCAGAAAGTTTGTTATTTAATATATTTCATTGGTAGCTGTGTAATACACGATTATAAAAATTTATTAAATTATTTCATATGGTATTTTCAGGTTGTTCAAGTGAATACACTTGATAATTGAACAATTTTTAACATGAAGAAAGTAGTTTTTTTGTTCTACGTGAATAATTGTAGTATATGGATCTAAATTCAGAAAGGTACTTTCCTTCATACTTTTTACAGGCTTAGGACTGTCAGCAAAAAACTGGCGTGTTCAAAGAAAAGTTTTTGCTCTTCCTAATCGAATACATAATGTACAAAAAATAGATGACAAAATAACCAAAATATATTTATGAATTCCTAAATACCTAATTCTGTTTCGCTGTCGCTATCCTCTTCAAGATTAATAACAATTGGTTTAATTATGTGATTCAAAGTAACATATGAATTTTCTACGTTCATTACATGGCGTACTGAATTTTTCCAACTTTCTGGGGAGATATCATCAACACATTTCCTTATTAATTCGACTACACTACCACTTAAAGTCGGAGAAACATTTTGTGACCTAACATTTGACTTAAGTTGGTGCCACATATGCTCTATGGGATTAAATAAACAATAGTAGGGCGGAAGCCGTAACACTGTATGTCCCATGTCCTCGGCCAATGCTTCACAAACATATACTTTTTTAATAGAAAATGATTTTAACACTTCTAACAGTTCATTTTTTAAATAACTTTCTTCAAAATATATATCGTTTTCTAACAGGTAGTTTTGAATTTCAATTTTCGTGTTATTTGCACTTGGAGACTTATGTAATTGACGACTGAGGTAACTTGCATTGTCCATTACTATCACACTATTTTGAGGAAGGTTAGGTATAAGACAATTCTTAAACCATTGCTCAAAAAGCTCTGCCGTTGTATCCTCATGGTAGTCCACGCAGGAGTCTTTAATGTTCTTTGCAGAAAGCCATAAGGCATTTGGGACCCAACCATTTTCTCATCCTGCATGTAAAATTGTTATTCTTTTCCCTTTGTTTGATGGAGCTTTTGTTTGACACCTGTTGGAAGAAGCGGACCATCTTTGGGATGGTGTTTCATGAGTGTCAAACCATGTCTCGTCCAGATAAATTATTGGTCGATCTTCTGTACGGTACTTTCTTATGGAAGTTATATATTCAGTACGCCACTTTTGTAAACGATGGGACTCCATAAGCACTTGCCTTTTGTCAATTGTACGATATCTGAAGCCCATTTTAGACAAAATCCTCCAAAGACTAATGCGGCTACAGTTTATTTGTGTATCATCATTAGTAAGCCGTTGTAATAAAGCATCTAATGTAGGTATCCATTGCTCTTCGTACATTGTGTAAATTTTTCGTCTTATTAAGTCCTTATCACTTTCGTCAATACATTTGGTAGAACCGGCATCCTTACGCTTCCTTCTTGACTTAATGGGATTTGATGTAATTCTTTTCACTGTGGTTAGAGGTATTTTTGTTAAATCAGATATTTCACTGGCAGCAGTATTAGCAGTAAGTCCTCTTGTAAGTAAAGAACTATATATTGTTTTTACGATTTCTCTAGCGTCAGCAGATAAATGCTTTTTCTTTGCTGGAACACTGGAAGAAGCACCATCAATGTTTTTCCACGGACGCCACATAATGCTGTTTTATAGGTATAAATAGGTATAACACTGGTAACACTTGTAACACTTTCAACTAAATGAAACAAAATGTATATTTAAAAATTTCTCATCGGTTTTATATACTTTTACAAATTATACAGAATAGTGGTAGTAGTTATACAAAATTTATCGTGGTCATTAAAAGATCAACCATTGATAGTGAAACTCACTGTTAAAATGTTTACAACTTTATGAAATAAAATGTATTCTAATCGTTTTTATAATTTTATACGATATTTTAATCGTTTTTATATTACCAGGAATTTCATATTACACTCCACAGTAGCTTAAATTTTACCTGAATACTTACCTGCTCAACTAATGTTGACTAAGCTGGGGTACTTGCGGTCTGGTTTTATTGCAATCATTAAGCACTCAACCATTTTTCGTGAAATAAACTATATATAGTATACAGTACAGGTATACGACCCAATAATTTTGCCGTTAGATAAACTGTCCCATTCGCACCACCTCAATTCACGTTACGCCTCTTACTTGCACTATCGTAGCACCTTTTTCCTTGCCTGACATGGACTTAAGCTAGCCAGAACCGTCTGTCATTTTACCTACTTCCTTTAAATCGTTTAAACAAACATATATAAATTTCAACTTTCCAGAATAAAGTTTATTTTCAATAATATATGATACACCTTTCGGGGTTTACCTGTCAGATACATGTGCTCATTGAAAACGCCTGTCAATTTTTATTAAACTTCACAATGAATGAAACTTCACACTTTCAGGAACAGGTTTTTTTTTTAATTTTTTATATAGGGGTTGATGACGTGCAGGGTTGATATGTGCTAGGTGATGATTACCGTACTTAGCATGCTATGATTCATCATTATAAGAATTTCTAGCCTTACAGACACAACATTACTTGGAGGGTTCAGTAGCTCTTTTACTATACGTTTAAAAATCAGGTACCGAGTCTAGGCGTTCATCCATTTCTTTATCCCAGAATACTTTCTCTGTCTGCTCTCTTAGCAGATGGGCAAAATTTCGAAAGTCGTTCCTAAACTTGACGAATAATAACAAATGTTCTGTTATGTTACATCGAAAGGTATTACACTTACAAATTTCTCCTAATATATTCATTTTTAATTTTTAGTATTTTTTCTCTCGCTTGACTAAGCATCTAAGCAATCTCATGTCTGCAGCAGCGCACCCAGAATTGACCTCTGGGGGGGGGGGGGTTTTGGTTGGTCACCGAAATTTTTTTTATGATGTTACCTCCATTTTGAGTCCTTAAAATGTGTGAGTAACAGTGTCGGAATAGGGTCCTGGGGGGGGGTTTTAACCCCCAACCCCCCCCCCTGGGTGCGCCACTGCATGTCTGTAAAATGCATCTTGTCACGGCTGCCGCAATAACATCACTGGCTTCCTTACATTTCATCCGTCCTGCTCTAGCTCTACAGCACTCACCTCCATCTATTCCATCTATTTTTTCACTTCTGTATAATATGAAACCGAGCTACTTAGTTACTTTCCCAAATTATTATTTAACCATATAAAGTTAGCAACTTATATATACATCTCTATTTATTTGACAGTTTTCACAATTATTTTTGCCCTGAGCATAAGTACTATAATGGCTAAGATTGCTTTTTAACGGAAAACTTACTTCGGCAAATATTATTTTATGCTTGTAAATAGGTACTCAGTAGTTGACACTAAAATACTGAATGTTCAAGCATTAATTACTAGAGGTTTTATTGATGATATTATCATAATCATTTATAAAATGTGCCTGTTGGTGTCACCGTAATTTACCGCATGTAATCACATTAAAAAGATAAGAAAAAAGTGGTTCGGGCATCTGCAGTTTGTTTTCAAACAACTTAGTTTAAAAAAGAGCATTTCGCTCATAATTGCACTTAAGTTAACCATTAAAATACATCAACAACCGAAAGAAAAATAAATACTTTAAATTATGTAAAATTAAGTCAAAGCAATTAAAACTTACTTAGCATTTAATCGAGTATACTTAGCATTTATATGAATTTATAACCTAAAGATTTATCCAGTGATTAACGTAAGTATAGGTAGTATGATACAAAATAATCTTAATATACAAAATCTGCAAGAAAAAATACCATAGACAAGATGCAAAGACATCTAAAATTCTAATGTTTATACTCAATTGAAAGATATGAAGAGGTTGCTTTATTATAAAGAATGTTACAAAAACGGGATGAAAGAAAGAATATAAAGTAGCAAAACATAGATCAAAGAAAGTTGTTGAGATTATGGTAAGTGTTTGTTAACTGACTGAAGAAAGTGTAAGAGAGGTCAACAATAAAATTACTAGTGCCAAAAAGGATGTAAAAATGGTCGGAATGACATACTTTCCTTGCAAATTAAACGAAAAGTTTGTCAGAGAACCATAGAGCTAACTGAAACATTGAAGACAATATCTTCAATAAAAAAACTCTAAAAGCTAGTATCACAAAAAAAACGCATTAGTTGAAAATGGAGCTCTGTTATAAATAACATAGCAATTTTGGTGGTGAAATGATTTTGAAAGGTAATAAAATATTAATCTTCTTCTTCTTTTCTTTATTTGTTGTTAAAGAGGATACAGAATGTGAAACAAAGAAGTAAAAATACTTTGTAACGCAGACGATGCTCTACAGATTTAACATAAAAGCAAAATAATTTAATATGACAATCTCAACTCAGAAATCTAAATACATTTGAGATAGAGGTTTCTACCATAGACGTATATATTAACATAGACGGAGCGTAGAGTTTGCGCATACTGACACAAGATCTCTTGCGTTTGTTGGATCTGTCTCTCTCGAGCACATTGAAACTCCTCACTCTCTTTATCTCTCTCTCTCTCTCTCTCACACACACACACACACACAAAAAAACCCGCTGCTATACTTACTTGATATAAGACGGAGACACAACGAACAATCAAAAAAAAAAAAAAGATGGTGTCGTCACTTAGCTCTCAGACTCAGACACACTCTCGGTCTATGTTAATATAAATACATCTATGGTTTCTACTCGACACAACTGTATAGAGGGGTTTGACAGTTGAAATGTGTAGTATGAGATTTTACAAAAAGACTCTCATCTAGCGATTAATCAATTTTTTTAGTGGCACCATTTTTAAATAAACAATCAAAACTTCAAACTCATTATTTTATTCATAATATAAAAACTTGTCTATTTAGAGATTTGACTCAACAGACAACTTTTTCAGTAAAAAAAAAGATACACAAATTAAATTAAAATCGGTTAATTAACAAAAAAGCTATTGGAAAATGAACAACAAAATCGCTGTTTTTGAATATTGTTAATAACTTATTTATTATTTATTAAAATTTGTGTAAATATACCTGAACTTGAGGATCTTACTGTGTTTGAACTGTGTGCAAAAGATGAGCCAGGTTGGTTAAAGAGTTTTTGCGAAATTTAATTTGTTTATGAGATTTTTTGCAAAAAGCAATAATTTCTTTATTATACTGACGAGTCAAAAAGACAGGAAGTAGTAGGAATAGTGGATACCAGTTCTAATTTCTAACACCAGATTATCATTAACTTTCGAAATGAGTGCTTGAAGAAACGCTTCAATTGAATTACTGACTCGGTGGGTTGTATGTTTTTCATAATAATTATTAGTTTCTTTAAATTGTCGCGCAATTTAGTTCTATTACTGTGGCGAACTGGCGAACCTATTTTTTCATTTTTTTGTCCACAATTATTCTTACTAAACATAATATTATATCCTCTCTCTGTATTTACTTCGCATTACTATAATCCAATTATTATTATATTAACATCTAATGTTATTTCCAGTTCTATAACGCATCCGCAATTTGGTAATAATATGACAAGATAAATAATCTAAAATCTACTAGGACAAAAATGTATTTGTCAATTAGCAGTTCATTATCAATGTTGTTACAAGTGGTAAACCGATATTGTCGGCGCCACAGCTTATTATTTTTTCATTGCATGCATGTCTTTGAAACAAACGCATCATATTCTAAGCGGATACAGACTTTACCATTTTATAATGTACTAGAATTTCATTGTCATCAACAGTGACTGCACGCGATGAGTCATATAATTATATTATTTGTTTTTAGAAAAAATTTAATCAAGAAATCTTTTATAAAAAGGTGTATTTAGTTAAAAGAACCCATCGGGCTGTATCACACAACGTTTTTGGAATATTCCATCATCAAGACTACTACTAGGTTTACATGTTTAAAGCCACTAAATATATAGCCACTTTAAATGTTTTTAATTTGTTTATGATACATTGTTGCGGATAGTGGACTACCTAAGGGAGAGCGCCCACCAAACTGGCATATCAAGTGGCAAGTAGCAAGTAGCGCACGTCTAGCTAGGGAGAGCGCCCACCAAACTGGCGTGGCAAGTAGCAAGTAGCACGCGTCTAGCATGTTACTTAAAATGTAACCAATGAAAACGAATGATTCAGCGCACACCAAAATGACAGTGACGTCATTTATTCTAATCATTGCATTGGTTACATTTTAAGTAACTTTGGTGGGCGCTCTCACTAAAATGTAACCAATGCAAACGAATGATTCAGCGCACACCAAAATGACAGTGACAGTGGCGTCATGCAGCTTGCTACGCCACGGCGTTAAAAATAGAGCTTGTTCTACTTTTTGCCACGTGTTACTTGCATTTTGCATGTGTGTTTGTTAAACAATTTAAATATGGAAGATAGTCCAGAAGGGTGTACTCAAAACTGACGTTGCGAAGGAGTTTTATTCATATTATTGACGTTTAAAAGCGTTAGCATATCCTTATCCTCAGAGGGCGATATTTTGAATTTAAATATTATGCTCCTGATAGTAGCATGCTACTAGTCCTTTTGGTGTCATGCTACTTTGGTGTGCGCTACCTGCCATGCTACTGCCGTGTCCGTGCTATGTCACTGCCATGTTACATGTCACGCCAGTTTGGTGGGTTAGAAAACCTTTTCAAATATTTTTAATTCGCGTGTATTTGTCCCATAAGAAGTTGGAAATATTGGTTTTTAATTGTTTGAAGAGTAAATAAGTACTTTTGGTTATGAACATTCATTCTGTGCGATTGTTATTATTTGTTGTTCGTAAATTTGTGAGGTAAGAATATCAAATTATTAAGACATTTACTCTTAATGTTCATGTTTTGAGGTTATGTTATTGTTTGATTGAAACTTTATTTATATTTTTCACTTTATTTCAAGGTATTTAGTTGTTGTTTTTATCAGAATTATTTCAAAATAAATCAATTAATCATTGAATTTATATTAAATTAATGTTTTATTCTTTTTTCCTTGCAAGTGATTTTCTCTTGTAAAAGACTAAAAATATTCGTTTTCTCGTAGTTTAAGTAGTGAATCACGAGTTTTAATTGTAATATAACACTCTGTGGAAACCTTTCTATCAAATTGTCATAGTGAGTGTTTAAAAAAATGTTTTTTGAATGTTGTAATAGTTTTTCAGTTTATTATTTTTTAGATCTTCGCATATAATGGCTAGTAAACATGTGTTGAATATATCCAGTATTACTGAATTTTTCAGTAATGACAACAAAACTACTATTAACTACTTAAACTACGAGCAAACGTTTTAATCAAACAATAATATAACCTTAAAACATGATCATTTATAGTAAATATCTTAATATGTTGATATTCTTACCTTACAAATTCACTAACAACAAATAATACCAATAGCACAGAATGAATGTTCATAACCAAAAGTCCTTATCTATTCTTCAAACAATTAAAAAAAAACAATATTTACAACTTCTTATTAGACAAATACACACGAATTAGAAATGTTTGGAAAGGTTTTCTAAGCCCCGCCCATTGTGACGTCAGAGCTTAGGTAGTCCATTTTAGAGGATGTTAAAATTTTAAACAGATTCACTTTATGGCAACATAAAACTCCCAACTGAGGATATTGGCCCGGAGAAGTCTATACGGACCTTAATTAGCAACTAACGAAGGGTATGCACCAGTAGGGGGTTATAGACTGAAAGTGTATACCCAGACCCTCTTCTGATAATTTCTTCTTATTAAATATAGAGGCCATCGCATCTGCAGAACGTAACAAGCCGAGAGTAAAACATCACCTCAGAATTTCGACTCAAAACATGGCTACTTTGTCTACACGATCGAGACCAATTAAGACAACTGTCAAATTGGATGCTACAATGCTACAAATCTATAGGTAGACAAAAAATATGAAGATAGACGACTTAAAGGGATTTGACACTGGAGATCATGCACTGCAAAACATCAAAAGGTCGATCGCAAATGAGATGGAGCAATAATATTAACTAAACTGCAGGTCATGTATGGAAAATACAAACGGAAGACAGGGATAAATGGTAACGAATAGGTGAGGCCTATATTCATACTAATAAATAATGATAATAGGCTATAGATAAATAATCCAGCTTTAGTTGCAAGTAAGGAGGTAAGTATAAATAGCATTTATTGAACTTGGACAATACCACAAGAATGTCTCACATCTACATTTATAACCACCTTAAGAAAACCAAACCCCAAACACTGCAATGAATATCGCACGATAAGTTTAATCAGCCATATGTTAAATCTGTTTCTGAAAATTGTACATCACAGACTATGGCTCGCAGAAGACATCGGAGACAGCCAATTTGCATCCAGAAAAGGTCTGAGAACAAGAGAAGCACTGTTTGCATACAATATACTGACACAACAATGCCTAGATGTAAACCAAGATGCCTATGTAAGTTTTATTGATTGCAATAAAGCATTCGATCAAGTGAGACTTCAGTAACTTATACAATTTCTTAAAGACAAAAACATTCCAAAGACATAGAAATAATCACCAACCTTTACCATAACCAGAGAGCTACTGTACGAATTAGAAAAATATCAGCAGAAGAAATAAACTTAAAAAGGTTACGCAAGGTTCTATTCTATCGCCAACTCTATTTAATCAATATTCAGAAAAGATAGGCGCTTGAAAATGAAAATATTGGTGTAAAAGTTGGTACCAATGTAATTCCGATTAACAATATTAGATACGCAGATGATAATACCATCATCATTGCAGAAAATCTGAACGATTTACAAAAGCTATTAACAGCAAAACAAAAAAAAGCGCGGTTATGAATATAAAAAGAATACTAACCAATCGAGACGTGAGCTTGGAACAAAAATAGGTCTAGTAAAATGTTATATTTATTTTATCGTTCTTTATAGTGTCGAGACGTGGACCGTGAATAAGTACTGCTGCAACAAAAAAGACGCATTCAAACTATTACTTTTAGATGAATCTTGAAAATATCCTGGACTGATATAATAACAAATGCGGAGGTACTCAGAAGAATTAGAAAAGAAAAAGAATTACTGTTAGAAAACTTCAATATTTTTGGACATAAATGGGAGGATAAATATCAACTTCTACATCATCATTTCTCCAGTCGTCCCTATCCATCGCCTTCCTCCGCCAAGCACGTATTTCCATATTTCTCATATCTTGGTCTATGTTATCTAGGAATCTTGTTCTGGGTCTTCCTCTTCTTCTTTGACCAATAGGTCTATCAAGGAGCGTTTTTCTAGCTGGGTCGGTTTGTTCCATCCGCATTACATGGCCTACCCACCTCAGACGTCCTATCTTTATGTGTTTTACGATATCTGGTTCCTGGTATATCCTATAGAGTTCGAAGTTGTATCGTCTTCTCCAGACACCATTTTCATTTACCGCTCCATAGATGCGCCTTAGTATTTTTCTTTCGAAACATCCTAACATGTTTTCATTGCTTTTTGTTAAAGTCCAGGTTTCTGAACCATATGTTAGGACTGGGCGTATTATTGTTTTGTAGAGTTTTACTTTTGTATTTCTTGATATAACTGTAGATTTAAAAAGGAGATTAAGCCCAAAATAGCATCTATTAGCCGTGCAAATTCTGCGGTTTATCTCTGCGGTAGTGTCATTTTCAGAATTGACGAGCGTTCCCAGGTATACAAATTCGTTAACTGCTTCGATGACGTCATTTTCTATAACAAGTGGCCGTAGTGTTTGTGGTTGCGTACCTATTTTCATGTATTTTGTTTTGTTGGTGTTTATTATTAAACCCATTTTTGTAGCCGCTTCCTTTAATGCTACGTACGCCTCTCGTGCTGCGTTTTCCGTTCTCCCAACAATATTGATATCATCAGCATATGCTAAGATTTGCACAGATTTGTTATATATTGAACCGGTAGTTGTGATTTGTGACGTACGTATTACTTTTTCCAGAGCTAGATTGAATAGTATACAGGAGAGTGGGTCTCCCTGACGTAGCCCGTTATTTGTTTTAAAAGGTTCAGAGAGTTCCCCCTGGATTCGTACTTTGCATTCAACTTTTTCAAGGGTTAGTTTGGTTAAACTTACCAACTGATTTGGTACTCCTAGGTCTATCATTGCTCTAAACAATTCTCTTCTATTTACAGAGTCGTAGGCTGCCTTGTAGTCTATAAATATGTGGTGCGTGTCTACACCGTATTCCAGTGTTTTCTCTAGAATTTGTCTTAGGGTTGAAATCTGATGAATTGTTGATTTACCACCTCTGAAACCAGCCTAGTATTGTCCTATTATTCGCTCTGCATATGGTGCCATACGATGGCATAGTATATTGGAGAATATTTTATACGCTGCATTTAGGAGCGTAATTCCTCGATAGTTAGAGCATTCAAAGATATCACCCTTTTTGTGTATGGTGCAAAGTATTCCAATATTCCAATCATTGGGAAGGGACTTCTGTATCCATATTTCTTTTATAAGCTGCTGTAGGGCTATTATGATATCGTGGCCACCTTCTTTATATAATTCCGCTGGGAGATTATCTATTCCGGCTGATTTGTTTCTGGCTAGTTTGTTTACAGCGTCTTTAACTTCCAGGATCGTTGGTGGATCCTCCTCCCTCTCGTCTGCTCCGCTTACCTCGCAGCTTTCGTCTTCCGGGTTTTCTTCTTCATCTATAATATCAACTTCTACGAAACATAATTCAGAGAAAAATTATAGGAAGAAGAAAGATGCCTTGGCTGCGGAATTTAAGAGAGTGGTTTGGTTGTAACTCCAATAAACTGTTCTGTACATCTGTATCTAAGATCCAAAATCAAGGAAAATAGCCAAACTTCGAAACGGAGGCGGCACTGAAGAAAAATGAGGTAATTTGCTATTTGTGTTGTATTTTCTTTAGTACGTCTACGTCTAAATAACTGGGTTAAGTGCAACTCTGGTGAACATCCTCGTATTAATTACAAAGCTGTTATTTTGATTTCGTATCTCACTACTCACTACGACTTTTATTGTATCCGTGTCAGAGAGCTGGGAGGTACTTTTTTTATAATAATGGTCTATTATTAGAATAATAGAGTCTGTTTATTAAACCGTAACATCACATTTTAACTCTTTGGTGCACAATATAATATAGTCACAATCTAAAAAATAACCATATACTTTTAGCCCTTATATAGTTATTAGATTGTAACATTCGAAATGCCTTCACCACATGTTTCAATTTCGAGCCGAAAATGATTATTCAAAAGTCACAATTAGACATCCGGAACACCTGTGATGGATGGATTCGAATGAGAATAAAAAGTGAATAACGTTTTGAATAGTTTATGATGTACTATGTATTCCATGAATTATTTCTGGTAGAGTTCGTCTAACATAGGTACCTACTCAAAATTGATTAACTGCTCGTAAAGTAAATATTGTTTGTTGCCGAGCATAATAATTATATGTTGCTTGTGTGTAAAATATTTTTTAGTTTTATTTATATTTCAAAGAAATCGCTGATATTTAAAATAAGCTATGAAGAATCGCTAGCACAAAAATTGGGAATTATATATATATATATATATATATATATATATATATATATATATATATATATATATATATATATATATATATTGTTATGATTGTTTATTTTGAGTTCAAACTTAGTTTATTGAGCCAATAAAAAAGAATTATAACTTATCTGTTATCAAAAGTAAAATAATCCTTATATTACCTGTGTTCGATGGATTCAAAAGATTTTCTAGTTGTCTTTTATCGGGAGGAGAAGAAAGGATAATAATACAAATATATTATATTACAAAGATTTACGTTTCTTTATTTTATATGAACGAATAAAACAATTATTAAATTCTGTCGTTATCTTATCAATCAGCATACAAGAAAATAAATCAAATTATTATGATAATAAGATTATAAAGCTACATACATTTATATTACTGAAAAACCAATTTTACTTAAAATTTTCTTTACTTGAAAAAAGAAACCACAAAACTTTAAACTTTTGATTAGCCTAACAAAACCTCAGTTCTTAAATTTGAATGCTAATGACCATGATTTCGAAACGATCCTTCACAGATATAAAATTCAATTGTACAAACACTTACAGTTTATTTTCTTCTTGAGTTGTATGTTGGAACATACCCAGAAAAGTCCAGTCTCCTCAAAGATGTGATCTCCCCTCTTTGGCACCTCGGCTCCTTCTTTACGTCTCTGCAAACCTCCTTCAGACTACACAAAAAACACCTGATTCACTTCTCCAAACTCCGCTACTTATTTATGACACCAGGACCTCCTTTTGTCAACTTGATGCCGTAAGAATACTTTCACAGATACTTTATAAAATGCCCACGGTAGCTACAGGAACCTCTTTTAATCTACTTGTTATCTCCTTCTTCAAACTATTCACTTCTTTTCGTTACGCCGGTATCCAAACTCACGAACCACACCCTATCTTGAGACACACGACTGTTTCCTTTCGATGACCAAAATATGACTAACTTCTCCTCTCTCATGATCGACTCACCAAATTCCCATTTTAAAAACGACCGTCCAATCAAAAAGCTTAAATTGTGTTTATCATGATTTTGGAAAAGCCTAATTTCGGTTTCAGAGAAAACTAAATAGCTTACTTTAAAATTGGTTTTTTTCAATACATCATTTATACATATTTCAAAAGATTAAAATATGGTCATTTAATACTCGACTATACAAACAATGAAAAGATTATTAACTTGCAGGTAAAATGTCTTCTAATTCTAAACAAAGGTTTTTTGATAATTTTGTTTGCAACGGAAACAGGTCGTTTGCCAAACAAATTTCTATTCTTATCTACACTAAATCTTATCTTAAATTAATATATACATTTTTGTTTATAATGATTTCTTAAAATTTTATTCCGATGGATATTTTATTTATTTTTCTTTGGTTGGGAAAGAAGAAACATAACAATATATATATATATATATATATATATATATATATATATATATATATATATATATATATATATATATATATATATATATATATATATATATATATATATATATATTATAGAAAGTGCTGATGCGAGTAAATAATTAAATTTTTTAACGCTTTAACGTTTGGCACTCCTTTCCTCAGGTAGCTATAGTCTCCGTGGTGTTAGCGTCATCGCGCGTGTTTAAGTTTATGCCGTTTTTCAATTTCGATGGCTTCACGAATGATTCTCGATTTTAAGGAGCGGATGGGGCGATGGTTTTTGCTTTTTCGAAATCTATTTTGTGGCCTGTCTGAATATAATGTTTTGGCCAGGGCTGAAGTAGTATCGAAATGTTTTACAGATGTAGAATGTTCGTAAATACGGTTATGGATTCGTCGATTTGTCTGTCACTATGTATGTACGTTGGCAACTGAAACAAGGTATCTCGTAGACACCATGGTCTTCATTGGGGATTTGGTCTTCTACGGATATGACGACCTTGGACAACTTGGAGTTAGTAGTGAAGATGGTTTTGATGTTTAGAGGGTTAAGAGTTCTACTGATCTTGTCTGTGATGCCTTTAATAAAAGGTAGAAAGATTTTGGGTTGATCAGGCGGCAAGGTTTCTTCTTTGGATGGAATGGGGTTTAGATGTTTTTGAATGCTCCTATTGATTTGGGTTTTGTGGTAGCCGTTGTGTAGGAGTGTTTGAGTTAATTTCGGATGATCTGTGATTGTTATCGCTAAGTCTTATGGAACAGAAACACTAGTGTTGATAACTGAATTAAGTTTGGCGGGGTGACGATGTGACTGGGCATTGATGAGATAACGGTTTGTATGTATATATATATATATATATATATATATATATATATATATATATATATATATATATATATATATATATATATATATTTTATATGTTATATTTTATATGTGTGTTATTAATGTTGAGTGTCATAGCTTTATATAAATAATCTCGACGACTATGTCTTGAAGAAGGAATAAAACAATTCCTAAAGCTAGACCAAAAGTCAAAAGAGTGTTTCTGTAACATCCCGGCCAAACTTTCTGACTGCAGCACTAATAAACTGTGTTGTTTGTATATATACAGATTGAACGAATTTAAAACGGAACATAGGAAATCAATGTATTTTGGCTCAACTCCGCTCTAGGTGGTTGGCCAACAAGAGGTTGTCAAATAATTATATTATAAAAATCCAATACTTCAGCGGGCTGCTGGATTCTGAATTCATTCAAGAACAAGTCAAAACTCCACCCAAATAGGTTGCCCCGCCCATCACGTATAAAAATTGAAAGCTACTATTGTCTTTATTTCAGCAGTGTTGCCAACCGGACGAAAATGTTCGTTATTTATTTATTTTTGTCACGTTTGATGAGAGAAATCACATGCCATGAAATTCGATCAATAACGAATTCAATAACGACATATTTCAATTGAGTCAATTTATCTTTACCCGTGTGTCATGATTTAAAGCATACGAAATCAGTCGGAAATTTACTCAACGCAACAGCAAGTGACAGAAAGTGGTTATGACAATCTTTGTAAATAAGGTTAACTTTAAGGAAAATTAAGGGCAAAATAAAATACACTTACCATAAAATTTTCAACTGCAATATAAAGTTAGTTGTGAAAATAACTGTTTGTGTAATATAAATAATTCCAAAATGTAAAAACAGGAAAAAAATAGCAAAATAGTCAACAAACTGACAGCCACAAACGTAAACAAACCAGAAACGTCAAAAATTGTACTTACAATCTGAAAACGTCCAAGCGTCTTTTTTGTACCTATCTCTGTTCGATGTACTGACTGTAGAGCGTTCGTAAAAATAACATGTATCTTTACTTAATAACAGGCGGTAGCTGGTTTATCCTTAGTTTCATGCGTGGAAGACAATGATGCTAGATAAAAAGTATGTGTTTTATCTCGCCAGGTATTAATGACGCACGGCTAAAGATCCGTGGACTCAACTGTATACTTAAGAAGGCACAAAATGGCCTGTTGAAATATAAAAAAGTTTGTTTTTTTTACAAATATTCATATTATATTAATTTCTAGTTAAGTTAGCTGTTGTTTTTATTATACAAGAATCCTAAATTATATAAATTTGTATAATAATTAAGTAAATTAGTTTTATTATAGTACCTATTTGATATTAAATATATTTTGTTCATGTTTTTTTTTAATTAACAAGTTAAGTTGAATAAAATAATTTTTTTTAATGTATTTTTATTACCTTTAGAAACTACCAAGATAAAAATTTTTAACATAATTTTGCAAAAATTTTAACATAATTTTGCAAAAATTTTAACATAATTTTTGGCAAAATCTGATAATTTTAGCAGCTGTAACATAATTTCATATCGTGACATCGGCAACACTGACTCCGTGTCACACTCGGCTCTCAGCTCAGTGAGCTCAGCCAGTAATCAATGATCCACGGAAGGAGCATGTCGAACAATTTAAATGAAACGCATATTTTACGCACCTATCACGTTTTATGCTCGAAAAATTATTTGTAAAATCGATTTACAAATAATTCTTCTTAATAAAATAGGTTTGTAATTGCTTTTTGCCGTAACGGTTTGGAAAATAAAAAATAAATTCGTAAAAAAACAAAATATAAACTCTAAAAGAATCTTAAAACTTAGTAAATCTTAAGAGAAACAAAACTTAATTTCTAAAAGAAACTTAAAAGATAAAATTCTAAAAACAACTAAAAAAACCTATTTAGGCACATAATTTAATGGAGTAAAGGTTCAAATAATCCACCTTGAACATCCGAACAATAGGTGAATCTATCATACAAAGAAGCTCTTGTATTTCTGAGTTGATTCGGCGTAACGTCGGC
Organism: Diabrotica undecimpunctata; assembly: GCF_040954645.1. NCBI lineage: Eukaryota > Metazoa > Arthropoda > Insecta > Coleoptera > Chrysomelidae > Diabrotica > Diabrotica undecimpunctata. Next base: position 70,902,361 of record NC_092804.1, on the reverse strand, counting down.
ACAATGTTGGATAATTTTCGCCCTTAACTCCATTAAATTTTCGGCACGTTCAAAATTGTGCCGATAAATCTTTGATTTAAGAAACCCCCAAAAAAAGAAATCATTTGGGGAGAAATCTGCTGATCTTGGAGGCCACTTGATTGTACCGTTTGTCGCAATTAACCGGTTTGGAAATGTCCTTTGGAGATATTCGGTAACTGCCCTTGTATTATGACTGGGACATCCGTCCTGCTGGTACCAAATATCTCCAAAATTCATATTAGGAAGTTGCTGAATAGCCGGAACGATTTGATTTTGTAGCAGTTCGAGGTATTTTGTGCCGTTCAGGTTGCCCTCAATAAAAAAAGGACCTATTACATAATCGCCCAAAATACCCGTCCAAACATTAAGTTTTTGTGGGTATTGTGTGCGCACAGGAATACTTAGATGTTTATTTTCCCGAGACCAATATCGAACAATGGATGGATTGTGTTTCCTGTGAAGAGAAAATGTCGATTCGTCAGTAAATAAAATGTTCTTTAAAAAATTTTCGTCAGCATTTTGCTTTTCCATCATCTCTTCACAGAATACCATTCGTCTAGTATTGTCCTCGGGAAAAAGTTCTTGAGTTGTTTGAACTTTATAGCAACGATATCCATTTCTTTTTAAAATACCTCGAACAGTGTTTTTACTTAAGTTTACTTGTTCAGCAATTTCCCTGCTTGAAAACGGCTGGCTGGCCTCAACAACAAAACAAACATCAACTTCATTATTTATACGTTGTTCACTCTTTTGACGAACAGGTGGTTCACCAAGATTGTTACACTTGTGGCAGTTTTGAATACATCCACATCTGCGAAATTTTTGAATTATTCTCTCAACTGTGGAAATCGAAGGAACCGGCCTATTCGCAAAAGAAACAACGAATAAATTAACTATATCTCGAATCGAGCGACCTCCAAAATGCCAAGTTAAAATTTGTAGTTTTTCTTCAATTTTATACATTTTAATATTTTTACGAAAATATTTTATTTTCACGCTACGGACTTACAGCCTAGAATCACTGTGAATACTAGACTAAACAAGCAGTTATTATGCCGTCAAACAGATGAATATTTTGAGCGGTGTTGCCAATCTCATTCCTCTTGATGTTTTTCAAATAAGGTGTTAACCATAATAACCAAATATTTACAGAAAAGAAAGGAAATAACTACAAACCATTAAGTTTATTTTTGTTATTAGTCTGTTATAGTAGATTGGTAAATACAATGAAAAATATAGGCAAATATTTATTTAAAGATACGAAGAAGATATAACTCTCAAAAAGATCCGCAAATCGGATTATTACACGGCGATTTGGCAACATTGACTTTGGGCGGTGCTAAAGACTATGGTGCGTCCTAAAAGGAGACAGATAGTTGAACGATATTTTATACAATGTCTATCACCGGGTATGGATTTATTTTTGTCCAAGTTTTATATTGGTCCACTATTTCAAATGCAGTTCAAACAGACATATATTAAATTGTATGTTCCGTTTTAAATTCGTTCAACCTGTATATATATATATATATATATATATATATATATATATATATATATATATATATATATTGTCGACGACAACCCATTTTGTATTTGAACGGTCCGCCACTGCAGCCCAGCCAGCCAGCTAGTCGGTACAGACGACAGATGACAGAATGACATTCCATCACCAGCCGTTGAGAAGCATAGTACTATTTGTTATTGTTTTCATATTTTTGTGCAAATTCATAAATAAATGCAGTATTTTAGACTATTAATTGATTTCAATGAATACAGTCCACTACAACAATAAACATTGGTCCATTCGACCCGATATTTGTGATAAAATCAGTGCTAAAAGTGATTCACAGTTAACGGTCAAGTGAAAGAACACGTGGGATTGCCGAACAATATACAGCCAAAAATACCGGTGAGTTCCCATCTGATTCCTATACCTATTTATACTGTTTTTGTTTGTGTAAGTTGCATAAAACTATTTACAATCTATATATCTATTTAAATTCAATTCGAATCTATTTGATTAATAAACAATGTCGGACGAACACTTAAAAAGATTAATTAGAAAACGTGCTGGTCATAAAGCTTCATTTACAATTTTCTCCAAATTTCTAGAGTCTATTAAATGCAAATTAGAATTACATGATGTTGAAAAAATCGAACTAAGCGACAGAATAAATAAACTAGAAAATACATTTTTAGAAATTAAAATTATCCAATCAGAAATAGAAGAATTGGCAGACGATCCCGAACCACACTTTGTGATAAGGGAAGAACTTGAAAACAATTTTTATTCACTATCGGCTAATGCCAAAGCATTGTTAAATAAATTCATTTCAGATATTGATGATAAAAAGTCGGTGACAAGCGAGCATACAAACAATAACACTTCTATTTCTGACGGGGCTTATCGTTTACAAGGTGTAAAACTGCCAACAATACAAATTCCAAAGTTCGACGGCACATACGAATTTTGGCTAGAATTTCGAGACACTTTTGAGTCACTCATTCATACAAATGATAGTATTACAAATATTCAGAAGTATCATTATCTTCGGGCATCATTACAAGGAAATGCCGCCGCAGTCATAAAACCTATCGAATTTTCCGCAAACGGGTACAATTTGGCATGGGACTCTGTATGTGATCGATACAATAATAAGAAACTCTTAATACACAATCATATTAAAGCTTTATTTTCATTGGAATCTATTCACAAAGAATCTTTTGTAAAATTTCGTAAATTAGTAGATGATTTTTCAAAACATTTAAAGTCACTTCAACAATTAAATCAGCCGTGTGAACAATGGGATGCCTTACTTATATTCATTATAACATCAAAACTAGACGAAACTACTATTAGGGAATGGGAAAAGCATATTGCTACTCAAACGGAACTACCAACTTTATCCGATCTAAAAGGATTTTTAAAATCAAGAGCAGATTTTCTAGAGGCAATTGAAATGAACATTGAAACAAAAAATAAAAGTAAGGAGAACAGGACGACTAGGGGATTCTTAGCAACAAAAACAAACTATACATGCGTCTCTTGTCAAGGCGACCATAGCATTTACACTTGCGAAACATTTTTAAATTATCCAATAAACGAAAGGTGGAATTTTATTAGATCAAAATCATTGTGTACAAACTGCTTGCGATCGGGTCACTCCAATAAACAGTGCAAACTCGGGCCATGTCGCAAGTGCAAAGCACGTCACAACTCACTTTTACACAATAATACAAATGATAGGAGCATCATTATAAGCCAAAATAATTCGGGCACGTTCAATAGAAATTCGAATATATCCAATAGCAGTATTAATACAAATCCATCACAAAGTACAAGTGAGCCAATAAATCCAGTAACAAGTAACAATACATTTTGTGGTAACAGCATGCTTTCTTGTTCTGATACAGGCTATGTTTTTCTCTCAACAGCAATCTTAAGTGTTAAAGATATGAATGGTAAAATGCAAAGGGCTCGTGCACTATTGGATTGCGGGTCTCAATCTTCATTTATCACAACAAACATGTGTAACAAACTAGAAATCAAACCACAAGATGTCAGCTTAAATCTTTTGGGCATAGGCAACAAACTATCAACTATTACAGGTCAATGTCAGTTAGAGATTTGCACATCTAATAATAAATTTGTAAAAATAATCAACTGTTTTGTATTGCCAAAAATAACAAATATTCTTCCTCATACAAACATTGATGTAAGCGCTATAAACATTCCTAATACAATTCGGTTAGCAGATCCTAATTTTGGCAATGCTGGATCTATTGACATTCTTATCGGCGCAGATATTTTTTGGCATTTGATTTGTAAAGGTCGCATATCTTTAGATCAAGGTCCTATTTTAACAGAAACAATATTTGGGTGTATAATTTCTGGCCCGCTGGGATCGGTTCCCCACAATACAATATCTTGCAATCTTAGCACAAATCTGGAACTAACTAAACTTCTTCAGCAATTTTGGGAAGTAGAGGAATTGCCAAATATTCCTCATCTATCTGAAGAAGAGCAATTGTGCGAGGACAATTTTCAAAAAACTACTACACGTGATCCAAATGGTAGATTCATAGTTATGATGCCATTAAAACAATATCCGCATGTATTGGGTGATTCAAGGATACAAGCTGAAAGAAGATTTCATCATCTAGAAAAAAGATTAGCACAAAACAATCCTCTTCGCGAACAATATATACAATTCATGCGCGAATATCAGGAGCTAAACCACATGTCGTTAGCAGATATCTCTGAAAACTCTACTGTCGACTACTACATGCCACATCATGGTGTCCTAAAGGAGGACAGTCTTACAACAAAACTTCGTGTCGTGTTTGACGCATCTTCACCAACAAGCAACGGGTTATCATTAAACAATATTCAATGCGTCGGACCCAGTATACAACAAGATCTATTCTCAATTCTCATCCGATTCAGAAAACACAAATTCATCATAAGCTCAGACGTAACCAAAATGTACAGGCAGGTGTTAATTCATCCCAGCCAACGCAGTCTTCAAAAAATAGTCTGGAGGGAAAGTCCTTCAGATCCATTACAACATTTTGCTTTAAATACGGTTACTTATGGCCAAGCATCAGCTAGTTTTCTTGCTATCCGATGCCTTTTCGAGTTAGCTAACGAATGCCAATTGTCGCAACCAGAAATCGCGAAGATATTACGTCAGGATTTCTACGTAGATGACTTGTTAACCGGTGCGGATACTATTACTGAAGCTTCGAACATTTGCCGTGAAGTCTCACGTATTTTACTTACAGGTTGTTTTCCACTCAGAAAATGGATTTCAAATGACCCAAGAGTTTTAGAAAGGGTAAATAATCAAGATGATTCCTTTGGAATTCTAAACCTCTCTAAAGATGGAGTCACAAAAACTTTAGGACTTATTTGGTCATCCCAACGTGATTCACTATTATACAATGTACAATATAACAATTACAAGGAAACTTGTACCAAAAGAGATGTTCTTTCTTTAATTGCAAGAATATACGATCCACTAGGCTTAGTAGGTCCTTGTATCATACTTGCGAAGATTCTAATGCAAAGGCTATGGACTGAAAAACTGAATTGGGATGAAAAATTAAGCGGTTCATCACTAAATACTTGGAATAGATTGAAAAATGATCTTGCCAATCTGAAACAATTAAGTATACCACGTCATGCAGTGTGCAATAATGCTAAAGATATAGAAATACACGGTTTTTCGGACGCATCACAACAAGCCTACGGTGCTTGTATCTATTTAAGAAGTACTGATGACAAGGGAAATATCTCGGTTAAAATTCTATGTGCTAAATCAAAGGTTGCCCCTATCAAAACTCTAAGCATTCCACGCCTAGAGCTTTGCGCAGCTGTATTACTTTCACGTCTTTTAACTAAGGTAATTGAATCCATTAATATAGACCTCAATAAATGTTATTTATGGTCAGATTCCACAATAACCCTTGCTTGGATCAATACTTCTCCTAACAATCTTCAAACCTTCGTAGCTAACAGAGTCTCCGAAATTCAGGTCTTAACAAAGTCCTATACATGGAAGTATGTACCCACACAAGATAATCCTGCAGACCATCTATCAAGGGGATTATCTCCTTCTCAAATACTAAATTCTTCACTATGGTGGGACGGTCCGTCATGGTTGTCTTTAAGGGAAGAATTTTGGCCCCTTTTAAATCCAAAGGTAGACATTCTACCCGAAATAAAATCTCAAACTATTCTCAATTTTGTTTCCTATTCTCAGCAAGAACAATGGTTTCCATTCAAGGCCTTTTCACAATATTCGCGTTTACTGCGCGCATTTGCATACATCCTTAGATTTAAAAATAATTTATTAACACCCAAAATTCTTAGAGAGTGTGGCTCTCTAACATTAACCAATATTAATGACGCTCGTCGTTATTTATTGAAGATCATACAACTACACTCTTTTCGCGAAGAGTATGATCAGCTGTCAAAACAAAAAAGCGTTAGTTCCAACAGCAAGCTCTTCTCTTTAAACCCATTTATTGACCAGGATGGTTTAATACGTGTTGGTGGTCGCTTGGCTAACTCGGATTTTCTATATGACAAAAAACATCCCATTGTCTTGGATTCAAAACATCATTTCACGATATTATTTTTCCGTCATGAACACCTGCGTCTATATCATGCAGGCCCTCAGCTGCTTCTATCTACTATTCGGGAGACATATTGGCCTATATCAGGCAGAAACCTATCTAGGTTGACTGTTAAACAATGTACTACTTGTTTACGATTTAATCCTAAACCTATACAACCAATCATGGGTGATTTACCACGTGACCGATTACTATACACATTTAGTCAATACCATCACTGGTATTGACTACGCCGGTCCGTTTTTGTATAAAAATAAGGGCAGAGGTGCCAAATTAAATAAATGCTATATTTCATTATTCATATGTTTTGCTACAAAGGCGATTCATCTTGAGCTCGTAACCGATTTGAGCACTCAAACATTCATGCTTGCCTTGCGCCGCTTTATCGCTCGTAGAGGAAAGCCAGCCAAATTGTACTCAGATAATGGTAGAAACTTCGTAGGTGCCATGTCTGAACTTAAAAGATTTTTAAAAATTAACAATGCACACATACAAGATTCATGTACACATGAGGGTATTGAATGGCATTTAATTCCGCCATATTCTCCACATTTCGGGGGACTCTGGGAATCCGGAGTAAAATCTTGTAAATTTCACTTAAAACGTTCACTTAAAAATACAAATCTTACATTTGAGGAGTTTGCAACAATACTATCACAAATAGAAGCAGTACTCAACTCCAGACCTTTGTGTCCTATTAGTCCTGATCCTAATGATTTAACACCACTCTGTCCCGCTCATTTCCTCATCGGTAGAATGCCAACGCTAGCTCCAGAACCAGATCTACTCCAAGAGATTCCACAACGACTCAATAGATTTCAACGCATCCAACAAATTTTCCAAAGTTTCTGGAAGAGATGGTCTTCCGAATACGTCGTCGAGCTACAGAGACGTTCTAAGTGGCAAATATCCAAGGGAGAATTAGTAGAAGGAACTTTAGTCCTTATCAAAGATGACTGTCTGCCACCAGCAAAGTGGAAACTAGGCAGAATAACTCACATACATGACGGATCGCAGAATACCGCTAGAGTTGCAAAAATAAGGACTCAAGAAGGTATCATCACGAGGTCATTCTCCAAAATATGTCCTCTCCTTCCATTAAATTGAAAGATTCAGGATCTTTCAAGGCCGGGAGTATGTCGACGACAACCCATTTTGTATTTGAACGGTCCGCCACTGCAGCCCAGCCAGCCAGCTAGTCGGTACAGACGACAGATGACAGAATGACATTCCATCACCAGCCGTTGAGAAGCATAGAACTATTTGTTATTGTTTTCATATTTTTGTGCAAATTCATAAATAAATGCAGTATTTTAGACTATTAATTAATTTCAATGAATACAGTCCACTACAACAATAAACATATATATATATATATATATATATATATATATATATATATATATATATAATATAGAGCTAACGCAGGCCTTTTAAGTTGCTAAAAGACCTGCGTTATTGCTGGTGCAACCAGACAGCCAGACCACTATTGCTGGTGCAGCCAGACTGTGCGCGGGGCCCTAATGGTCGGTCCCATGTAAAAAGTGTAGAGGATTCCGGTTGAGCGCGGGTGAGGGAGCTAGGTCGCAAATTGACAGATTAATTGCCAGTGCTAAATGTTGTACCAGTATGTAGTATGTACATTAAATCTGGTTGGTCATCCTTCATTTAGAATGTTTAAATTTTCTGTAAATATGTCTTAACGATACGATCGTTAATAATCTAACATTTTTAACTTTAGCAAACCGAATCCCCACATTAACTACTAATTTGCCGCCGTTGGAATATGCAACCCACAATACTATCTCTTATATTTAATTTTATGACTTTCGAACATCGATATATCGATTGATAATATAATCGATTCCCTTGTCATTGGAGAGGAAGAAACCTAACTTTCTTGAAGGGAATTCTGTCCATTTTGGAACAGAACTTCCTAAAGAGAGGTTGTGGAGTTTAATTGCCGCGGGCAGGATCTTATGAAGGAAGAGAGTTAAGTTATTTTGTTATTTTTTTTTGGGGAATGGAATGAGTTTTTAGTTACAAGAAGTTACAAGAAGTTATTTAGTTTATGTGAAGTCGAAGTTATTTTATTCTATGAAAAATAAAACTTCCAAAAGATTCTGCCCGCCGGCTCCAACCTCCAGAACTAGAATTATCATTTAATTTTTGATTTGGGGATGAAGATTTTTTTTTAATTTGGGGAAGAATTTTAGTTTTAATTTCTGGTTGGTCTGCCAGACCTTAAAAGCGGTTACAAGAACATAGACAGTAGCTGATCTTGGAGCCCATCCACTACCTGGACATTAGACAGAAGATTGCTACTAAGGACATTTGTTTTCCTTTTTTTTTTTTAAATCTATTAGTAATTTAAATTTCAATTTTTTATAATATATACATATATATCTTGGATACTTAGGCCTTCAGCCTAAGTGGGTTACCAAAACAGGTTTGTGCACAATCCCTGGGTAGTACCATCACCTTGCTGAATCCTTTTACTTGTCTTAACACTTATAATAAGTTGTCAGGATATATAATCCAATTTTATGGTCAGTTGTATGTACCTTCATAATATCAAATTGATGTAGTATTGTTCCAATTGCTTAACTGACTATTGTCATACTTTTAAACTGCCTTTTCATACTGCCTTGTCATACTTTTTAAACTGGTATAATTTTTTTATTTTTCTGTAATATTTTAATTATTATTTACTCCATGTGAGTTATTCAAACAGTTTTAACATAACCTTTTACCTCATTGTTAGAGGACTGTGTAGATCAATTGTTTTTTTTTGTATATATTTATATTTTTGGGTCCTAGTTTTAGGTAACTGTTCTTTGTAAATATATTTTGGGGGATATATTTGAGTAATTGTTTAATGCATATAAATATAGGGTTGGGATAGTACATTAGGTTTATAATATAGTGTATAAAGCATTTTAGATTTTTATTTTTTTTCCCATAATCTTCTATTTTTCAGTTAGTGTATAACTATAGATACCCCAAATTGGTGTGATATTCAAAATTCACCCTGGCGCCCATCTCAAGATCATCTTAGGATCGATCTAACTATCTTAGGTTACTACAGGCAAGCAAACGTGCCAACCTCCTCTCTGAGCACTACTCTCATTCTCTTGAGCTAAGCCTATTCTATTGTAGTACTTCAAGTAAATTTTATATTTTCTTTTGTATTGGTTACATTCCCTGTTTATTTAACCATAAATCTTACATAATTTCTAATATTGGCTTCACCATCTCAGGCTTTTCCTTAGCTTTCCCTTATTTGATTGGTAACAATTGGCCCCACATTGCTCTGAAACAAAAAAAATAATAGATGCCTTTAAAATACAGACGGATGCTGAGAATTCCATGGGTACAAAAAGTTACCAACGGTGAGGTATTTCGGCGCATGAGTAAACAAAAAGAATTACTCAGCATAATCAAAGAGAGGAAAATACAATACTTGGGTCATGTATTGAGAGGTGAAAGATATGATTTACTCCAAATCATATTGGAAAGTAAAGCGATTTCCTACAATTTCCTTTTTACAATACCATTTTGAATTACCATTTGTTTATGCTAAATACGGACCTGTTCCTTTACAGGTTTTGGTGATTGCATTTGATGACAAAAACCGGCGTTGATAAATGACTGGTATAATTTATTTACTTTGTTCGAGATACTGTGATTACGAATTACTTTAATAAAATATGTACTCACGACTCACAGATCTTGTTTCTTTAGTGCACAATGAACCAACACTGTAGCATAGCTATCTGTATATTACCGTAGTGTAAGAATTTTATGATTGTTTTTACTCGTCAAACAAATTTAGTCAGTCAGTCCGTCCCTTCCGACCACACCTTGCTCGTCTCCAAATTCAAAAACACGTTGAAAAGCATAAAAAGAAAGAAGAGAGAACAGAAATCAGACATGAGCTTACTCAAGGATATAGAAACGGGACAGAAGATATCACAAGAACCACGAATGTCGAGAACTTAAAAACAGACAAAAAGAAAATGATGTACCAGAAGAAGCCGACGACTTAAACCAAATATGGAAAGAACTTAAGACTATTTCTAAAAGCTGAAGACCACCTTAAATACACGAATCAAAGGGGCAAGAAACCATGGATAACTAATGAAATATTAGAAATGATGAATGTGAGACGACAACACAAGAACAAAGACTGGAATAAATATAAAGAAGTACAAAGACTAATAAGTAAAAAGATAGTGGAAGCAAAAGCACAGTGGCTTGTAGAAACTTGCGAAGAGATAGGAGACCTACAGAATAAACATGATGATAGACTTCTCCATAAGAAAATTAAAGAAATGTGTGGGATCAGAAAGGCTAGGCAGTGTGGCACAATAACAAGCACGGATGACAGAGTCCTGACCACAATAGAAGAAATAAGCGTTGAATGGCGAACATACATATAAAATCTATTCTCAGGCGATAGAACAATAAATATTGATAGACAAACAAACATCGAAAATAACGACTTGCCCTTCTTAACATCAGAAATAATATACGCCTTAAAAAATATGAAAACCGGAAAAGCCTCTGGACCTGACTACGTTCATAGTGAAATTATACAACTTTTGGAAGAAGACAATTTGGAACTATTATCAAGACTCTTCAACAGTATATACAAGACTGGTACAATTTCACAAGATTGGTTAACGTCTACGTTTGTGCCTATACCCAAATCAAACTACGCAAAAAAATGTAACGACTTTCAATTAATAAATCTCATGCCCCATATTCTGAAGCTATTTCTAAAAATTATCCATAACAGAATTTACAAAGCGAAGAAGATATGGGTCCGGAACAATTTGGCTTTCGAAACGGTATGGGAACTCGAGAAGCTTTGTTCAGTTTCATTGTTCTCATGCAAAAGTGTCGGGATCAACAAAAAGATGTCTACTTGTGCTTTATAGATTATGAAAAGGCTTTTGACAAAGTCAAACACGATCACCTAATAGAATGTTTGCAAAAAAAGAATCTGGATCCAAACGACATTAATACAATACGTGAACTCTACTGGAACCAAAACGCCTCTGTCAGAACTGAATTGGGTGATACTGAAACCATAAACATCCAAAGAGGAGTTAGACAAGGTTGTATACTATCACCGTTATTATTCAACTTGTACTCAGAGGACATCGTTGCACATGCTCTAGATGAAGCACAAGAAGGAATAAAAGTCAAAGGAAAAATCGTGAACAATATCAGGTATGCCGATGATACAGTACTGATTGCTGGCAGTGAAGAAAAACTACAAATTCTGTTAACCAAAGTAGTGCGAGAAGGAGAACTATACGGCCTTAAGGTGAATGTAAAAAAAATCAAAACAATGGTAACTTCAAAAAACACACACCAGTTATAAACATACTAGTCAACAACAATCTAGTTGAACAAGTGAAAAAGTTTAAGTATCTAGGTTGTTGGATACATGAAACCTTAGACCAAGAACAAGAGGTTAAATGTAGAATAGAACAGGCAAAAAACACCTTCTTAAAGATGCGACAGTTACTCACTACCCGTAATCTTGATTTGTCCCTACGATACCGCATGATAAAGTGTTATGTATATAGTGTACTATTACACGGTGGGGAAGCTTGGACGTTAACAGTCAGCTCGTTACGACGTTTAGAGAGCTTTGAGATGTGGGTATTTCGTCGTATGCTGAAAATTCCATGGACCGACCGCGTTAGAAATGAAGAAGTTTTAAGGCGTATGAATAGAGAACGTGAACTCACAGAAATTGTCAAGAAGCGTAAAACGTCTTATCTTGGACACATATTTAGACACGACAGGTATAACTTCCTTCGGCATATTATAGAAGGGAAAATAGAAGGCAGACGCGGCCCGGGTAGACGACAAATGACCTGGCTGCGCAACATCAAAGATTGGGCAGGATTAGACTTTCAAAGTTTAATAATGAAAGCCCAAAATAGGGAAGACTTTGCAGAGGTCATCGCTAACCTTCGCTAAGAAGACGGCACCTAAAGAAGAAGAAGTCAAATTTAATATTTTGTTAAGATCTATTAAATAGCGTGTACTAATCCAATATTGGTGCCGGACCCCATAATTAATAGTGGTGACCAGTTTTAGAACTTTTTTCCATTTCAAAACTTGCAAACCATGTATCTCATAACAAGTATCACATTATAATTGAGTTACATCTTAAAAGCGATAAATATCAGCTTCACATGTTTATTGGATATTACTTTTCATTTTCTGTTTACTGTGTACGTGATAGTGTTTACGTTCCATACATTTTAATAGTCTCAAATATTCACCGAACGATACGATTTTCAAAAATTTTAACCATAACGATTTGTTGCTTTATATAGCCAGACATGATAGAACTTGGCCGCCCCCATATTTTACGGAGAAACTAGAGATCAATCAACCGCATAGCAAACTCTAGGGGTCTAACAATAATTCGTGTACTGTAAATTGTAAACCCCGACCCATGATAGTCACACCCCCCGTCAGACTGTCTGAAGTGGCTGAAGTGCATACAATGCCCCACAGCACACATTTTTCAACGTTTCTCCAGTGCAGCGGGTAGAAATAATGCATTTTTAAGTTAGTTTTTTTTAATCTAAGAGAAAGGTTGTTAGTTTTAATGCTACTTTTAATTTTATATTGTATATTCTTTTTGGTTGTTAAAAAGCACTGTTGCTGCCATCTGTGACCAAATTAATTTATTTTGTCGTTTCTGCTGTCTTTTTTCTCAACCAATGAAAATTATTTGCCATAGGAAAAATGTCCATTATTCTCTTATTTCATTACTGTATATTCAATCTACACGTGAAAATTTTCTACTGTATTTTTTATGCATATTTTTCTCAACGCTGTCGTTGGATGTAAACATGTAAAGGTAAACAGTTGATTTTTCTAATTTATTAATTGGATTATTTTAAGGGATCGTGTCAATGTGGAAGTTTAAAATAAAACGTTTTCCGATTTCTTTCATGAAAGGCAAACTAAGAGGTTAATAGTATTCAAGGATATACTTATTTATGTTTTTCAGTGTTCAAGAATGTTTATTTAATAATAGTAAAAAATAACGACGCTGCAGCCATTCTCGTGATGCATGTTTACTTTGACGAGTTCTGAGACAAGCAGTATAATTGACGCAAATTTTAATTTAGAAAATAACAAATGTTCCCTTCCTGAGATAACATGTTCTAATTGCATATAGAAGATAACAAGAGTCTCAGAGACCTACATATCTAAATTATAGCATGTATTTTTAAAATCACATTTACCAGTATTTTTCTTTAATAATTTAGTAATAAAACAATATTTTAGATATTTAATAAAATTCAATAATAATTTTCCATTGCCTTTACTCATTAAAATAAAATAACACTCCGTGTTTGAATTAAAATATTAATATAAAATTAAACAAACATTTCTCTTATAAATTTCGCTAATAAAAGCACTTTGGTGAAACTAAGTTTTTCTTGTTCAAGTTATTCAATATTTCCCGTCACATCCGGTACAAATAGCAGTTCGATTCGGTTCATATTTTTTTGTTCTATATGCACAATGCACAATGTTAGTATAAATAACAATTTTATGTAACATTTCGTCGGTTATAAAGAAACTCCAAATTTTCATTGAGTTTTTTTTGTGTCTCGCTGCATCTTTTAGACCTGGAAGTTTTTATAATATTGCAAGATTGCGTTCTTGTAGTTAAATTGCTAGTCAAATGATTTTTCCACCTTGTACCATTTCGTGCAATGAGAAAAGGCTCACTTAATTCTCGCATCGCCCGTTGAACAAAATCTTTGGACTCTTCCTCGGACATTTCTAGCTCGGCATCTGTATTTTCGATTGGTGTTCTAGGCAATCTTCTTCTAAACTAGAGTCACTATCTTCGACTTTCTCTGTACTAGTCTCAAACTCGTCAAAGAGTTTTCGAAGTCTATCTTGTTCTTTCTCGTAACGCCCAAAAGCTATTTTCTGAAGCAGATAGACCGCTTAGATAGGTCAATAATAGGAAATATTGTTACTGTTACCCACAAAAACAATATTTATTTTCATGTCCCATGAACAAAATTTCAATTAAGCACCACCATTATTTTATTACCACCACTTATATAAAAAAATAAAAGGAGATAAGAAAACCAACTTACATTTTTTATACTCCAATACATGTAACACAAAAGCTTAGACTAGTCTCTCTGATACGCAAAGCGCGTAATTGTTCTCGCTGTCATGCGATACTAAAGATATGTCACATGTTGAAGGTACCAGGAACGAATCAACGTGCCTTAAAACAGGCGCGTTCTTAAAATATAGCCGATAGTTATCGACGGTCTCACAGACCGGCTGGTAGCTACGTAAGATTAATCTACATGACTATAGCTAAAGAAATATTTAAGAATTTTTAAAATGATAATTTTTATGTGATTGGCGAGTATTTAAAATAAACAGTTCAATTTTTGACGAAAAAGTCAAAAACAAAGTATTTCTCTTTGCTGTCTTATGTTATGTTAAAGATATTGTCAAAATTTGGAGTGAATAAAATGAAAATTGCTGGATTTAAGCTGCGTGTCGTTTTAAAAAGTCATATTTCGAAAAAAGTTTTGAGATGTGTTATGAATATGTAATGGACTAACATACTAAAATACTTTTGTTTTAAAATACAACTGAAAATCGTTTAGTAACAGTAGGTACCTATATTCGGTGAATTTACACGGGATTCGGATTAAGTAAATAAGCGACGATTCAGCTGACCATCTCTACAAATTATTGTATATAGGTTAGTATCTTTCAGTGGGTAACGACTGTATAAAGCTGGCTGTTAGTCTAAAATGAATATTTGAATTTAATCTCTCGGTGGAAATCCCAATTCTTCTGAATTCATTATGCTAAATAACAAAAGAGATTAAAAATTTGTAAGAGCTATTTCTAGATCACGAACGATGTTTTGTTGCTGCCAGTCGCCTCGAATGCTACAAAGATTGTTTTGTATAAAGTTATAATGTGGAAGTGTCTGCAATGCAGCCTATATATAATCAATACAATAATATGTAGATACAGATTTGACGAATATGTTGGACTTTCGTTTAAAATTTCGGAATGACAAGCCGCATTTTCAACCTTCCGTAGCTAGCAACTGGTCTGTGAGACCGTCGATAAAAATTATCGGCTTTAAGACACGCTGATAGTTCCTGTTACCTTTAAGGCTAAACGGCATATTTTTAGTATCGCATAGGTAGCGAAAGTATTTACGCGTTTTCGTTATCATTGGTCTGAGAGACCGGTCTGAGTATAAAAATGTAATAATTAGGCTGAACTCAACTTAATCCGGGGAGAAGTTTTGTATATTACAAGCATTTCTGTGTTGATATTGTCATGATTAATCACCGTTTTTTTATGTAGGCCTATAAACCGGTCTTTCTTCCTACGTGCAGAATTATATGTCACTTTCCTTCTCCACCAGCTTGATTGTTTCAGTTTTTCTCTTTTTTTTTATCATTTTCTTTTTTTTTCTGTTTTCTTTTCTTTATAATTGATAATTTTAGGAATTTAAAACTTTCTTTCTCCCTTCTCACATATCGTTCGTTTTGAGTGTTGATCTTAATTTTGATTCGCCAATTTCTAAAGCATCGCGCACGTGTTGTACAGACGTACCACCATTTTAAAGAACCACCATTGCTTTACAAATACACTACAAAACCATTGCACTACAAATTAGATTATTTTCGAACAGTCGGACACGTTTGAGAATGAGTTTGAAATTTTATAAAAACAATTTTGTAGATGTATTGGACTGTTTCTCCATATCGAGGAAGATTCAAAGCGTATTGAAAATTCTACAGTGGGTTTACCCCTTAAACTACTGCACTGGGTGATACACATAGTATAATTTGCACATTACATGCATTGTTAGAGGATTGCTAGGGGTTGTCAAACACAATTAGAACACTAAACAAGCCCTTCCTGAAACGAAAATTTTATAATTAATCGTAAAATTGCAATTCAACCGTTTGATGACATATCAACTAAATTTGTCAATTTAATACAATGCTTACACAAACAAACAACAACAATTTTGATAAATGTATGTATGATATGTGATTATAGAGTTATTATCAAACTGTCATCTATGAGAAATTGTCTTCCTCTTTAATAGTTGTATTCATGTATTTAGCAATGAATGTAGTAACTCTTCTAGCGCTATTCTTTTTACGTAGCTTGTTTGGCGGTGTGAGTTAGGAAGCTCCTTTTCTATTTCATGGATCTCCTAATGCCATTCTTAGAGATTCCTTAAGGCGTGATAGTTTGAGATCATATATCATTCGCTTCTTTACACTATATGCGTCATGTTTTCTCTATTTATTAAGTTCAGGTGCATTCTTAGTTGAGATTTAAAATGAAGGTGCTTTCTCAGTTGAAGAAAGATAAAATATCTGGGTCATGTGACGAGAGAAAATAAATATTTGTTGTTACAGATGATGGTACAGGGTAAAATACAAGTAAGGAGCAGTATTGGAAGAAGGCACATTTCCTGGTTAAATAATTTGAGGAAGTGATATACATGCAGTTCTGTAGATTTACTCAGAGCTGCAGTATCAAAAGTCAAAATAGTCGTGATGATTACCAACCTCCGAATAGGAGACTGTACCTAAAGAAGCATTTTTAGTTAACAATTAGTCTACAAGCTGAGAATATTTCTTAATCGGAACACTCATAATTGAGGCCATGAGGACCAGAGTGGCCTAACTAATAACAATATTACTTTAAAATAGCAATAAAATGACCAGAGACTAAAAATTTTTTAGAGACTTTTATTGTTGACTGCTTCATTAAATATTAGTAAGAGTTTAGCTATTTTTGGGAGGTATTGTATCATGGGATATTTAATATTATCCAATTCTGGACTTGTGTTACTATGGTTTTTCTCTAAAATTAAATGGTTCTAGCAGAAAATGGTTTTGCTCATTTGAAACATCGCTGTATCACCAACTACCTTTAGATGGAGAAGCAATTTGATCAAACATTTGATAGACTAATGTATCGTTAAGACATGTATTATAGATGGGTTTTCTATTTATCTTTCTGGCTTGATTCCATAATGCTGAAAGAGTATTCTTGTTTAAGTCGAAGACCAAATATTTTCCAACTTTCTTTAGCTATTGCTTTTAATTTTTTTTTTTACTTTTTGCCATGATATTTCAATTAATTTTCAAAGTAAGGGTTTTGTTTATAATTTGAAAGTCTTTCTTTTCTCTCTTTGATAAAATCATCACAATTTGTATTCCACCAGGCGGAGAATTTCGAATTTTGCCTTTAAAAGCTTTATATTGTGGAATTGAGAATTGAACTGCATAATTTATACAATCAATTAAAAAATTTTATTTCTCTGATGTCTCTGACTGATTGCGTACACAGACCAATTAGCCTCCGTTATATTCCATTTACTTTTCGGGATCATTTTTTCAGATAAATGAATGTTTTTAGTCTCTATCTAGATCATAAAATGACTTGATCCGAGGCTATCTGGATATATTAGACGAGCGGTTTACCCCTAAAAAGACGCTTAGAAAGGGAACATACCGACTATTTTTTTTTTCATTTCTACCACGTCAAACCTCTTATTCGATTCTATAAATATATTTTTTTAAGTTGAAATGTATTTTTTAAATTTTTTTCGAGTGGGCAGGAAATTGTTATTACCAAATAACTTGAAAAAAAAAACTAAACACAGGTATAAGTAAGAATATTTTGACAAAAAGTAGTTTATATCTTACTAAAACATAGATTTAAATTTAAACAAATATTTCTACGCGCCACGCGACTGTATCGCTGCAACCGTACATGCTTAGCGATAGATTGCTCGAAATGCGTATTCGAAATATTTGGTTCCATGTTTTCAGTAAGATGGATCCATTTATCCTTGTTATAATATTCTTACTTGTACTTAAAGGTTTAAAAATTATAAAAATTATAAAATTATAAAGAATTACAATTTATTTAGTAGTTTTTTAAAAAAAATCCCAAATACAACCTATTCAGGCATTTTTTTCAACAAATTGCAAATAACTCGAAAAAGAAGCTTTTTCGCTGCAACCGTACACGCTTATCGATAAATTCTTACTTGTACTTGAAGATTTAAATATTATAAAGCTTTTTATATAATTGTAATTCATTTAGTAGTTTTTTAAAAATAAATCCCAAAAATCACTAATTAAACAAAAAAATTTTTTGAAAAAGTAAAAGTTTAGTATTACTTAGTCACTATCTATGTCATCTTGGCCTACATCCATATCATTCCGTTCAGATGCACCATCTTTAATATTGTGATAAAATTCAAAATGAATTGTAGGAATATATTGAAGAAGTCCTACAAAATCTTTTTTTTTCTCATTTGTTTTCACTCTGGATATAAAAGATCAAGCTGGATAGTTTGTATATCTACAGAATTTCTTTTTTTTAGTCAATAGTGTCAAATAAGATATTAATATTATTACTGTGTTTAAAAAAGAAAATTAATGGATGTAGCTTACGATACAAAATTATAATACTCAACTATTTAACTTTTGACTTTTCTATTAGTAATATTGTTTCCTAAATTTTTCAAAGTATTCTTTGGTCATCATAATCTTGAAACTTTTTCTTCTGACTGACTTCTTTTTCTTGTTGAATTTATAACTTCATTCGAATTGTCAGGTATGTAAATATTCTTAAAAAATTTCTTCTGTTTCTCTATCAAGCCAAAGCCTTGATCACATGCTAAGTATACGTGTCCCCTTACAAAAAATTTATGTTTTATCTATTCCACAACATAGTCTGGATGACTAATTATGTATTGACATAAAAGAATCATTTTAATATTGCGGTTTTGACCACCATATTAATCTGAATAAAAAATTAAATTGTTTGTATTACCATTTTTCTTTTATGTAGTACAACAAACAAGGCCCCAGCTCTTGAGGTCCTCTTGAAGCCGTACATTTGTACCAAACACACATAGATGCATTGTGATTAACAGCATCATGTATACCTAGGCAATAGGTCCAGAGCTGCCTTTGATAATAATATATACCAGTAGACACTACTGGAGTAATCAACGTTTTTATGAGATAGAATACAATGATCGTTACATCTGGGTTTAGTAGATCGTTACATCTATTTTTTTTTTGTTTCTTCCTGTTTGTATTTTAAATAGTTACCTTTTATTTATTTATTTAGCTAGGTTCAGTTTTTTTGCAATTCCATCCTGTTTTCTTACAACAAAACTTTCAACAAAAGTTTTTATTGTCGTAAACTTAGGCCTAAGAGTTAAATCTTTCACGACATTATGTGATTACAGTGACCAAACTTACATACGCCTCTATGGTGTTACTTATGTTTAAAAATTACCGTATTTTATTTTGACTAATTTTATGCCACTGCGGCAATATTCGTTACATATTTCTTATGGCTGGTTGAATAAAATTTGATATTCACATTTGACATTTAGGCCACTTTAGTTTTCATGCCCTCAATTAATCCTAAAATTTTGACACTGAAAAATAAATTCAATTTTTAACATTTTCAGTAGATAATGGGAAATATTAATGTATTTTGTTTTTGTTTCAGAAACGAAAAATGGTTGTGGATTCAACCTCAACGCAAGTTCTTAGAGATTTAGAAATTTCGTTACGTACAAATCATATAGAGTAAGTATGCCAATAATTTGTGGTGTTATATCATGAAAGTTATCGATTAGGTTATAGTTTTATTCATTTAGTTTATGGTTTTCTTATCATGTGTATTACTATTGACGTCGGATATGACACAAAAATGAATTCACTATATTTACCGACATAAATATTAAATCAAAAATTCCAAAGATAATTTTTATGGCATTTGTAATTAAAATATATACAATAATACTAAAAAGATCGAATACAAATAATTGTAAATACAGAGGTACATAAATATTGAAATAAAATCGTTTTTATATAACAATAAAACACTGAAAACTTTTGTTTTCAAAATCTGCAAAAATCATATTTTTTTGTAGAAAAATATACCACAATTGTTAGGTATGATCGTCCAAGTTCAGCTCATGGTGATACCCTAATTATTTCTACAAATAATGATTTCTCTCCGGTAACAAAATATGACGTTCTGTTAAATAATGCCTTTTTTGAATTTTCTTTAGTTTATAATAAGAATCTTAAACTATACATTTTTTGCATTTATAGATCACATGTTGTGTCATCATTCTTTATATTTTGATTCCTTTGAAAAAGGTGTATTTCCAGAGTGCTTAAAGACAGCCATTATTATCCCTCTTCATAAGGGTGGTGACTAATCGAATGCCTGCAACTATAGATCTATTGCCTTACTACCGGTACTATCCAAAATTATTGAGAGACTTATAAAAGCCCGACTTTTGTCCTTTCTCGTTGAAAACAACATTTTTCACAAATTCAGTTCGGCTTTTTATCTACTAAATGTACCAGAGATGCTGTGTTTTCCATGCTACATGAGGTTTATCAAGCACTAAACAATAATATTTACACTGCCACTGTTTTTTGTGACTATGCCAAAGCTTTTGATTGTCTAAATTACGACATTTTATTAAAAAAACTAAATTTCTACGGAATTCGAGGTATTTCTTTGAATTGGTTCCAATCTTATTTGGGAAATAAGAAATGCAGAAGTTACTTCAAAAATTACGTGATTTTAATGCTTCCCTCTTTCTATATTTCAGAAACTGTTTGCTTATAAAATAACTAAAATATATCTACAAAACTTATGCGGATCACCTCAGTAATAATAAAGTTAATAAAAGACGCCACAAGAAAATGACATCTTTATATCACATTCACATGTGGTGAGGCCTAAATTACGCTAATGAGAGAGTGTATGCTTTCACCATATTTGTTTTTAATGATTCACTATTTTCGAGCTTATAAGCTAGAGTTTGGAATTATTTCTTCCTGATGATTCGTCTCGCGAAAGACCAGTCAATGAAAAACACACCATCCAAGATATATAACCAAGATATATAGCCGATCTGCCGAAGTCCCGAGAACCTGTATAATAGTCAAACGATATATCAAAACATTGCCGTTGATAAATCTTTGCTCCAGAGATTTAACAACAGTAAATTTGAAGATCATATATGAAGGAGGTATGAAGGAGATAATTCTCGGATCAGCATACCTCCCGTATGATGGATATACCCAAACTTGACAAAATCGGACAGTAAAAACAAAGGTAGTGAAAGCCTACACTCCCTCATTGGCATAGCTTAGGCATCACCACATGTGAATGTGATATAAAGATATCATTTTCTTTTGGCATTTATATTTTATTAAATTTCTTATTATTGAGGTGGTCCACATAAGTTTTGTAGATAGTTTTCAGTTTCCTAAAATGTATTAAATAGTGATGACTTAGAATTCGATATATTTTCGTTATTTTTTTGATGAATCCTCATATGTTTTCCCAAAACTTATGTTCCATATATGAGATTAGAATATCTGTTGTTTTTGTTTTGTCAGTTTTATGTTCTGTGACTAACATTATCTTTACACGAGTGCTATTTAAATTATTTACAGCTAAAAATCTATAAATATAAACACAAGCCAACTCCTTAAACAATTTCCAGAAAAGCGAGAAAGTAATAACTTTAATATAAAGCTATAATGACTATATAAAGCAATAACTAATAACTAATAATTACTTTCAACTATATTTCATTTACACAACTGAAGGATGTATTGTTACAAGAACTACAAAATTATTTCACTGTAACTGAGTAGTAATTTTTTGTTATTATTTTGTGTCAATAAGTTTGCCTTGGAAAGCTGTTTATATGATTTTTTATGTTTAGTAATATTTCCTCTGACATCTTGTTCGGTCGATTCGTATGTTTTCCTCTCATATCATGTGGCGCGGATATCCCAGTTTTCAGTGATGAAGCAAGACGATCAACCCGATGTTTGATGACGCCATGAATACCATAAAACGCCTTTTTGGACTTAATGTTCAGTAAGCCCAAAACGGATCTGTAAAAAAACACTATATTATTAGTATAACAATATATTGTAATACATTAGTAACGTTCGTATTCGTATATTAACGGTGAATTGTATTTACTCGAATCAAGTTTATGTTTATCACAAAAAAACTAGACCGTATCAAACTGGTAGTAAATATGTAAAAGTTAACTAATTTTTTGTGTGTAAACTAGTACTAATAAATAATAAACTTATTATGTTCTGATTTAATAAAATTCCTATTGAAATTATTGAAAAAACAACAACTAAAACATACCCTGTATGAAAATGAAACTTTTTTGGATTTCTTTGTCCTGATGTTAGCCGCTTTCTTTGCACGGGTTCTGAAGAAATTAATCCACCCAAATATAAGTCTTGCTTCTCTTTATTTTCTGTGTTTCATCAATTTTGTCAAAACATTTAAGTCGGCAAGTGCATCGTATTCCCACTGTCCTTTTCGGTACCTTTACCTTTTTAAGTGAATTAAGATGCTCCTCTCCACAGGCTTTTAACGATTTCCTTACATTTCTTTGCCACCCACTTTCATTTCTTACTCGTTTTCTACCTCTCTTATCTGTTAATGTTGCCCGATGCAAACGTTTGCGAACTCGCTTTTTTTTGTTATAATTTTCAATCTATTCGATGCACGACTTGTACTAGGTTGATCCAAATCACTCTGAGCATATTCATTATCCGAATCTTGAAAACGATAGCTCTCGATTTTCGACTCCGACGACATTCTAAAACGTATTGTACTAAACAGAAAATTACAACGTGCTCTTATTAACAAAATTTTAAAACTGAAAACAAAACACGTAAACAGCAGTACCACCGGGCCAGTGAGCGTTATACCTACTTCGACATCTCCCACTAGACGCGACCATTTCGGTGCTAAAATCAGATAACTCCTGGACTTGCCTGATTCTTGCACCGTAATGGTTGATCAGATAAATCCTTCGCTATGCTAACTTAATGAAGATTCGTTGGATTTGCCCGATTCCTGCACTAAAATATGCTTCAACTGAAATATACTGCACTTCAAATTTTGTATACTGAATGCAATAACTCAATTTCGGTTAAAAATGGAGTTGCCCGGTTCTTGCACCGAGGTCTTCAATTATCAATGCAATTTATTTCACAAAACTAATAAACGTCAAGCTATTGTTAGTGTTATAAATAAATGTCAAAATTACAGCATTCTGTATAGAATTGCTTCAAAACTATTTGGCACTGAGAAGTTATATTTATTTAAAACTTTCGTGACTAGATAAAATACCAACTGTTAAATATGGTTGAACTCGTATGGAGGTGAGGATTCCAATAATAATACAATATACAGAGTGTTCTATTTAAAAAACCAAAGTAACTAGTGATATCCGAAAAATGGTAACATTGCAAGCATCAAATTTGAAATCTGGCAACATCGAAAGCATCAAATTTAAAATTTCCATATTACAGAATTTGCGTATATCGGCTTTGGTACAATTTGGACAATCCATTAAGGAGATAATTAGGCTTCTCCATACTTTTGGTCTCCTCTGTATATCGAACATTGCAGCATTGCAAAGTGTAGTAGCACTTACATAAGACGAAATTATTAAAATGGGAGTTATTATAAAATCTTATATACTAAAACGCTAAGCCCTTTTCTTGTCCACCACTTTACTCAAAAACCATATTAGATAATTAAAATATTTTTTCGGAATATTATTAGTATTACGTATGAAATTGTCAAGATATACTTTTGGTACAAAAATTCACTTCCGGTTTTGAGATGACCGGAAGTTAAAATTTATAAGTTTTAGACCCCACAATGTATATATGGATCGAAAGGTCTCGTCGAGACGAATCTAAATATGTACTTCCGGTTGCGATCCGACACCGGAAGTGACCCGAAACGCGCATAAAACGTCAAGATAGAGCAAATCTGACACCGGATTCGTGATCAGCATGCAAAATTAACTGCTAAATGATATCCATGTCGACATTTGATGAACTAAAAATTGCATTCCGGTTTTGAGGTCGACTTCCGGTTTCGTTTTTATTAGTCAAATAAATAGAGAATTCAACGTAGAGTTAAAAAATGTAAGTTCACGAAATTATCATTTATAGTTTTTGAGTTATTGATAAAAATATTTTTACTTCCGGTCATTGTATATATTGTATATTTTTCTCGCAAAATAAAAATTTCATTTAAAAAACTCGATGTCGAGTTGGTCCGCTAGTGTTTTACTATTTTTCTGGGATAAACTTAAATATTTATTCTCAAACTGGATTTCTCTTTATATATTCAGATTTTTGAACAAACTGAACTAGTAGACATGCTACGACTTCACTGTCGAGTTTTTATCAGCCAGCTTATTCTCGTCAATTTTCTCGGTTTTCGCAAAAAAATAAGATTTTTATTCGGTAAAAAATATGATATTACAAACAGACTTAATTTTCTCAAATGTCTTTAATTTAATATTGAAACAATCAAACCTGAATTAAATAGATTTAAGTTACAGCCTAGTTACATAACTTCAGACTATCTAAATATTTAAAAGTTATTTCAAAAACCATCATCATCTGACACTACAGCTCTTTATGAACCGAGCCTTCTTTAGAACATTCTTCCATTCCATCCCATCGATTAAGGATATTTTTATGATATAAACCTTTTAAAACTTTTATTTTAATACATGTGAAATTACAACAATATATTAATCACCCAATTCTTAATTTCAGATGGGTAAGAGAATTCTTAAACGAAGAAAATCTCGGTCTGGATGTATTAATCGACTACCTCAGCTTCCGACTTGGCATGATGCGACATGAACAAAGGATAGCAGAATCTAGAACGGGTTCCGAAGAGAAGCTTAGTTCGACCGGCCAGAACACTCTGAACAATACTCAAACGACATTAGAAAAAAATAACGGCTACATCAGAGCTCCTTTGGATATTCAGGATAGTCCCAACGTTAAGAGGCGATCGAAGCATGTTGCAAAGCTTAATATGGGCGACTCCAAAGATGATATTCACGTTTGCATCATGTGTATGAGGGCCATTATGAACAATAAGGTTTAAATATTTTATGTTTGCTGTTTATCTTTTCCTCGAACTTTTTTTTGTAGAATTTATTTAAATTCATTATGAATATTTATAACTTATTTAATACATAAGAAGTAGAATTATACCTACAATTTTTTTTAATTCGCACTTATCGTTGGTATTCATTTTTACGTTTTTTTTTTGCAGTATGGTTTCAACATGGTTATCCAGCATCGAGAAGCTATCAATTGCATATCATTAAGTCTTATTCACAAAAGTTTACGTACTAAAGCGTTAGTTTTAGAGCTCCTAGCTGCCATTTGTCTTGTAAAGGGTGGTCACGAGATAATTTTATCCGCCTTCGATAATTTTAAAGAAGTTTGTCATGAAAGGTACAGGTTTCAAACTCTCATGGATTACTTTTTAAACTTCGAGGCCTTCCACATCGAATTTATGGTAAGTAAACTTGGTTAACAATTAATATATTAGGTATTAGAAGTGGTGTGTATGTATAGAGTATACATACACATGGATGTAACGTATGGTCCTAAAGTTTTGGAAAAAATTTCAAAAGCATATAACTCTGACCACAATAATCTTATATTTTTATTAAATTATTCAACAATTTAACTTAACTATCCTTATTATAAATCAAAATTCAAATGACAGACAAGGGACCACTATTTTCGATTTGCCTAATAATTCCCCTGACACGTTGCATCATCTTTTGGACGACCTCGGCGTCAATTTCTTTAATTTTTGTATATATGCGGCGTCTTAACTGTTCCTGATTTTGTGCTTCCCATCCGTTATTATAGACTTTCCGACTTAATATTGCCCAGAACTCTTCAATTGGACGAGCCTGAGGTAGGTTGGGGGGATTGTCTGCTTTCGGTAAAAAGGTAATGTTGTTAGTTTCGTACCAGTCCCTTGTGATCCTCGCGTAATGACATGAAGCAACATCTCGGAATTCTCTCTAATTGATCCTCTGTGAATTTTGGAGCTTTCCTTCTTTTCCGGTAGATAATATTGTTACTCGATAGGGTCCTGTATACTGTAGTCTTTCCAACATGAAATCTTCTGGCCAGTTTTCGCTGTGAGACCCCAATTTTGTTCTTAGCTGCTTCAGTCAGTCTTGCCTCTCTTATATATGGTTCAAAATCCGCGGTCGGCCACTTTTACGCAAGTTAACACATGGTATCCCTTCTTCACATTCTCTGATTGTGCGATAAATTGTCGATTTACTTATGTTTTGATCTCGATAAATATTAACAATATCTCGTTTCGACATTCGCCCAACCATATTATAAACACCTCGACGAATATCAATTTTATAAGACATTTTGCAGAGCACAAACCAAAATATTCTGCTTTGTTTATTAAATGTCAATAACTGATGACATTTCAATTCCATGGCCTTCTTTGTTAAATGCATTTTGCTTCTCAATCAGACCAGGTGAAATTTTTCCCAAAACTTTAGGACCATACGTTATACTCTATACATACACACCACTATTGGATACTAACCCACCGAACGGTATATATTTTTTATTATGATTACCTTTGACTAAGATTTATAATTTTCATTTTTAGTCGATGAAAAAGCTTTAAAAAAAAATCAGCAAATTTTAGATCTTTCATTTTAAATATTAACCCTTTGAAATAAATAGGTACAATTCGTAGAACTACCAAAATTCTACAAAGCATAATTGCTTTGACGCAGTAATGTAACATTTATTTTTTACATCTTCGTGTAAAACCACTATCATTAAATGCGCTATATAGCGCCCCTGTAAATCAGTATTTTGGTCAACTAATAAATAAGTCGAGTTATCGGCAATAATTTTTTTTTGAAATTTTCTTATGGTCTCATCATAGCAAATCTCGATATAATTTTTTCTTAAGGTACTTTCATCGAGAATGTTAAATTTACAATATGTCTGCAAAATGAGGTAAAAATGATATTGTTCACTTTCGAAATTGGAATTCCCGAAGATAACAAGGAATCGCAAAGGTCCGGGTTAAAAAGTTGCTGCTCGGTTTTATGAGTCCCTAAGCACTGCGCCATTGTCAATTGCCCTTTTGATCAAATTAACGAAGTCACGGGTTACGTAAAAAAATTACACTATAAATACACGTTTAAAATTTGCCTCAATAATATGTTTATACGATTTGACGCGAAAACCATAAATAAACTAAGGTAATTCTGAAATGCATACAGCTACTTATTTGTAAATGCTTCACCCACACTTCCGCTCCTTTTGGATTTCGGAAAAATTTAACCCACTAAAAGGGTTTATGTATGTTTTATTTTATTTGTGTGCCCTGAAGTCCCTGTAGGTGTGTCGCGAAATTTTACCGTCCTATTTACTAGTTTTTACTTTTGTAATTCACCGTGATAATATCTTTTACCGACTATTTTTCATTGAATAAAACTTCTGTTCTGCGCTTGTCTGCTGTTTCAATAGTTCAACACTCGACTAACAGAATACGGTACCAGCAGTATGGTAAGCAGACGTGCGTTAGTTCAACATATTACCGCTTGTGGCGATAGCGTTTAAAGACACTAACATCTAGAGATAAGCATCCTTTGAAAAAGATCGATGGTTACCATCGATTAAACATAGCAACCGTACCATCGATGGCAATACAACATCGAGCCTAAACATCGATGTTTTCCAACACCATTGTTAAACTCAGTACAACAGACAACAGAATTAAAATTATGTCAAAATATTATTATTTTTACAATGTCAAAATTTCTTGGACCCAACCTCGCAAAAACACATACAATGGTTTATTTATTCCTTTATTAAAATTCCTTTAGATATAAATTTCTCTAATAGAGGTTATGATCGCAGGTTAGGCAACTTTTGTTGCACACTGTCACTTAGTTCAGTTAAATTGTATTTTTGCTAGGAGAGTTTTGGGGTAGTTCTGATTTTTTCATTCCATATGTTTTTTGGGGTGCTTAATCCGAATCTGGGGTTTGCGGACAAAATTTCGTGACGCAACATTAAAAAAAAAAACAGAATAAACCGTTTTTTTTTCTTTTTTCGGGTTTTTTGCTTAAGACTCGAAAACTATCAACTTTTGGTAAATGGTCTGTTTACAGAAATTAAAGTACTTGAAATTTTCTACAAATACCAGTATTTAGTTTTTTTTTCAGACGAATCGTTCGGTTTCTAGTGCGAGTTGAAAATTGTAAATTTTTAGCAGTTTATGCAAAACCCACTTTTTACATTTCAATATTTAATTTTTATGGATGCTGTCATTTGATAAATGTCACCTGGTTTTCCACACAAGTAATTAAAAAGAAAAAAGGCAAAAATTATGCAAATTCAGTAGGTAGGTAGAACTCGTAACAAAATAAAACTTAAAATCTCGTTACTTATGATCATATATTATTATGATTATAAATTATAATATGCAAAATTTATATGAGCCGTTGTCTTTTGGAAGGCCCTGGCTGAGGT
Source organism: Diabrotica undecimpunctata (assembly GCF_040954645.1). NCBI lineage: Eukaryota > Metazoa > Arthropoda > Insecta > Coleoptera > Chrysomelidae > Diabrotica > Diabrotica undecimpunctata. The sequence goes on along the minus strand of NC_092804.1, from coordinate 70,873,658 downwards.
TCTTCGATAACGATGAGTCCTGGTTCTGCTTGTTCTGGAAAATAAAAGTTAAGTCATTTATCAAGAAGAGATGAAGATTGCAAAATAGATTGTGAGATTTAACATACCTTCCGCATCGTACTGAGGTTCTTCGATGGCATCGGGTCCTGGCTCAGGGTCTGATTGCTCCATCGTCAGCGTCGGGAGTCGTTCTCCTGGAAAATAAAAAGAGGAGAGACACATATCATATATCAAGGAGAGATGAATGGCTACAAAATAACTTGTCAGATCCAACATACCTCTCTCTTTCTTCAGTTTCTTCTACGTCTATGTCAGAGCTGTCTTCTGGGGGCTCAACATTGTTACACAGTCCTTCGCATGATGCGCATATTGGGGAACAATGGAGTCCCGCCTTCCTGCATCCACAATTGCGTTGACAGCCCTTTTTACATTTACATGAAATGTACCGGAGTATTGAGTTTGGTGCAGGGTCCAAAGTAGTTGGTACTGGCACAAGACCACTACTAGTTTTTTGCCATCCCCACTCACTTGGGTCTTTTTGTTGCTCGTTAGGTGTGGCTTGACCGGATAACCACTGCTGCACCTGATAGTAAACTCTCAGTGAATGTTCTCGTGCAGCAGCTTCAGTTGGGGGCAATGAGGAAATGTTGGTCTTATTTTTGAATGATGAAGATACGTATTGTTTATATCTTAAATCGTTTAGTTTTGTCTCTTTTTGATACATCCTATTGCGATTGGCTTTCTTTTTTCTTTGCTGTTCCATAAACTCAGGTGTTATGACGAGACCACACATAAAACATTGAGTTTTAAAATTGAAAGGTGGTTCAGTAGAACGCCTTTGAACTTGCTCCCTACCCTCCTCAACTTTCTTCAAATAAGCGGTAATCATTTTTACATCATTGTAGTTTTTGCAACATTTCTCATGAACCTCAACTGCAGATTTTTTACTTAGCTGAACATGATGATCATCCTTCCTCTTCTTGCTCGACTCAATAAATGTTTTCAAACCTTTTTCCCGCACCGTTGTCACCTTTTCAACATCATTATTCAGTACTTTATCACAAATAAAACAAACGTCAGAAACCATTTTTAACACCACGCGTAAACATAACTTGTAGAAATCGTATTATTGTTTATAAACATTACAAAGAGACTAGGCACGCAGTCACGCAGGTACACGGTCGCCGGCGCAGCTACTCCGAGCCCCGCACGATCTCAAACTGACTCGCGTACACATATGCGAGCCGAACTGTTTGCGAACTGCTCGTGAGCTGTTCGCGAAGAGTTCGTTGAAAATATGTTTATGTTCAGGCTATCCAATACCCTAAGTATCTAATAACAAACTGAGAATTAATTTACTTCGTTATTCTAAACATTTCGGTATTTTGTTTACATTATCTGTTATTAATTTCTCTCGTTACTTTTGAATAAGCCGCGCTCGTTCAGCAATTTTGTTTAACCGAATGATCTCATCGCACACTTAGCAGAAACAATTTATAGACACAATTTATAGTTCTGCGAACATTCTTTGTGTTCGTCCCAAAAACCGACAGGCTGTGGTTCCTGACGAGCAACGAATGAACAGCTCGCAAGCGGTTCGTCCCGTCGTACAAATTAACGAATATAGCGTTCACAAACGGTTCGCGAACAGTTCTGCTCGCATATGTGTACCCGCCTTTAGGTAGTCGTATAGTGTGTATGTGTGTGTGCGGTGCCGAATGCCGACCGAGTGCCATCCGCCATCCAGTTTATAGTGCGCTACACTACACGTACACACATACTACAACGTCTACAACAGTTTAGCACATTGTTGCCGCTTGGAATGTAAAGCGGCTTTAACTGCTTTTTAACTGAGTTATTTTGATTTTTTGCAATCTAGCTATAATATTTGAGTCAAAACGTGAATTATCCGTGTGACTCGGTCTTTATTTTAATTAACTTAAATACTAGGGGAAATTAACTGAAAACCTTTCAATACAAATCTAAAAAGTGGGTTTTGCGGTCACACCGGTACAAATTGCTAATTTTCAACTTGCACTTGAGACCGAACGGTTCGTCTGTACAATAACCAAAATAGTGACATTTGTACAGAACTTTAAGTACTTTAATTTCTGTAAACAGACCATTTACTAAAAGTTAACAGTTTTCGAGTTTTAAGCAAAAAACCGGAAAAAAGCAAAAAAAAAACCGATTTCTTCTGGTTTTTTAAATGTTGCGTCACGAAATTTTGTCCGCAAACCTCAGATTCAGATTTAGCACCCCAAAACACATGTGGAATGAAAAAATCAGAACTTCCCCAAAACTTTCCTACTAGTATCACTTTACAGTACAAATTTACTGAATTAACTGTTGATCGCTACTGTTGATCGAAAAACTAACGACGCTCAGCTCTACTCTCATCTCACACAGACAGTCGTTGGTCAAACGTCAAACTATCAAGCCCCGTATGATTGAATTTCTTTGCACGTTGTAGTCAGAGTTAGGCTACTGCTCGCTTTTAAAATGGATCGATTTCTAATTAGGAGTGAATTACCTAGTGCTAGTGTGAAAGTATTTTCCCGTGGACTTAAACTTAAGTACAGTAAACTAGTTGAAGAAGCAGAGGCTCACTCAAAACTGAAGAAAATCAAAGTTAATGCAGATGTTGCATCATTTTGGATTCCCTTCTTCAACGAATATCCATTGGTCACAAAGAAAGCTATGAATGGAACAATACCGTTTTCAACTTCTTATATCTGTAAATCAATGAATTATGTTTTAAATTATATTTTTAAAGAAAGTAACATAGTAAAAAAATCACATAACAATACATTATGATTATACTCATTATAGAGATTATTTACCAAGTGTGCAGTGGCTGAACGAGTTTAAGCTAAAAAAGGTTGGGAACCGCTGGTTTACTAGTTTACCTAAAACATTTTATTACAATAGTAAGTACGCCCAAAATGATTCAAAGAAAAAGGTTTTATTACTCGAGGAATTTGATGAATAATTTCGAGAAAAGGTCGAAACTTTCAGAAAATATTGGCATTAAACATTTTTTTTATAAAAATATGCAAATATATGTAATTTCTTGTCAAAAAATGAAATTTATGAAAAATATGCTAGATATGCAAAAAAATCATTTGGCATATATTTCGCTCTCTAGTAATAACAAACAAATATCTATGATAATTAAATAAATTGAAGTATCGTTAGTGGCAGTAATAATTTTGGAATAAAACGAGATAAATAGAGGACAATGAACTGGCGAATAAGCTAACAGAAAATGTTTGATCTGTGGGTTTATTCAATACTAAAATACTTAAAGAAGTGAGAAAATAAGTAGACCATAAATAACCACACTTAAGATCTAAATTAATAGAGATGACATGGAAAAAAGAATCCCTAAAGAGTTGACTGCGGCTCTAATATGCCGTATTCAGAAAAAGGGAAGCAAAAGTGAATCCCAAAAAATTATGATATGGGAGCAATTTTTTATTTTATGAGAAATATAGTCCGAGAACACCCAATATAAAAAATGGACAATGGTGCTATTGGTTGTATTCGAACAAATCTGTAAGAAGATAAAAATAAGTGAACAAAGATGTGGGAAAGGCAGACTTTTTGTCTGTTCACTGATCACTCATTACTCTTACCATTTATTAATACTCAGTATAATTAAAGAAAATAAAATTGTGTATTGCTGTATTGTCTATGTTCTTTTCGATTTGCTGTAAATACGGGCATAAATAATTTTCAAAAATATTTTTAAAACACGACTCATAAGACTGATTATGTGGTGTTGGCTACAATACTTGATATTTTGCTTTTTAGGTAGTATCACAAAGTAGAAATCAATGAATCTTTTTAAGTTTTACCACAGCATTAATTAATTTGTCTTCTAGAAGTAGTTTTAGCAGATCGGAATGTATTTGGTCATGCTCCGGAGCCTTAGTAGTTTTGGCAAGGCGCATTGCATATTCCACATATAGTTCGGTTATATCAAATTCTTCACAAGCTTAGTGCATTCTATATAATGATAGCCTTCCATTTGCTGATATTTTTCCTTTGCAGTTCAGCATACTTTTCTTGATTTTTATTTTTCTCCAGAGTCTCCAAACTCCAAAAGTCTCCCGTAAGCTCCAAGATTTTGTTTGTCATTGAACATGTTCTTTTAAGTTTGTGTTTCATGTTTGAGTTCCTTGTTGGTCACAGTTATGCTAATTCAACATTTTCTTTGTTGGAATCTGTGTAGCTTTTCATTGATCATTTGTGTAACTGCTTCTCTGCTTTCATGGTTGTTTAGTATGGATCTAGATTGCAACTCTCATTCGGTACACCAAGCCCGTACTTACCGGCTATATCTTCTCTCTGGATATTTCCAACTACGGTAATGACGGATTTGTTAACTAGTGTAGTTGCCGAGTTGATTCTCTCACAGAATAATTCTTGATCTTTGTCAGGGTAGTCACACGTTGGTACATTAATCATATTGAAAACAAATGGATATCAATTCAATTGTAGTAGATTACTCTGTTTCATGTACGAGCTTTGTTTGTTCCTTTTACCTTATTTTTAACAATTTATAGTGATTGTTGTCGTTACTTGCATAGAACACCTGATGACCCGATGCCCGACCTGAACTTAGCTATGGCATTTCACTAATTTATAGGATTTCAGTGTTCAACTTTTTTTCCTTTTAGAGTATTGTGAATTTTTCAAGCTTCAAACATACATTACTGGTAGCTATCCTTCTCATGACTTTTTCTAAATGTCATGAGAATCCCCATGAAGAGTGCTAAGAAACACGAGTTTCTTAGCACCCTTCGAGCAGTTGAGGTCTGCCGGGAACTATGGGCCTTAGTTGTAGTTTTCCTAGCCATGATGATGATTTTTCTTAGAAAGTTTAATTAAGTAGTTTCCTGTTGCCAGTTTTCACCGAAACGCAATGCTTTTCTGGAATAGAACATTAATTGAATTTCTTCCAATGTCCTCGACCCAGTAAAGGCATAGCTCGATTCCATTTTGGTGTAAGAATGATAGGTGTCATATATAAATTATACCACTCAATAACCATTCGAATAATATTTTATATCGTTCTGAAGCTATATTCTGGCATTTTAATTTTTTTTTCCATTTTTTCTAGGAGTTAACCAGAATTTCAGTTTAATTTTATATTTCGAGAACGATTTCCGAAGATGAAATCCGAACGTGAAAATGAACACATTTTGAACTGAAATTTTGTCTAATTTCCAATATAAATAGCAAATAATAATATTTTATAATACAAGTAATATGAAATATTTCCAAATTAATCACTTTATTTTGATATTTATTTTAATATATTTTATGCAAGTAATGATTACTGATAAAATTTGCTTAGTATTGAATACTATAAAAGTTTTTGTTTTTAGGTGGCGTGTATGCAATTTGTAAATATTATAGTACATTCGGTAGAAGATATGAATTTCAGGGTCCATCTCCAATATGAATTTACTGCCTTAGGACTTGATAATTATCTGGAAAAGTTACGGTTTACCGAAAGCGAGGAATTGCAGGTTCAAATCTCCGCATTTTTGGACAACGTTTTTGATGTTGCTGCCCTGATGGAAGATAGTGAGACCAAAACAGCAGCACTAGAAAAAGTTGGCGAATTAGAAGATGAAGTGGCTCAGGTAAGATCTAGAATATTCAAGTTTGTTTTTTTTAACGTTATTGCTATTATCTAGGTTGAATTTGTTGTATATGCGACTTTTTTTCAATGGCAATGAAATTTATTTCCTTTTTTTTTGCTACTTCACCACCAATTTTTTATCTAACTATAAAACACTGAAAACTTTTGTTTTCAACACTTCCACAAAATTTATTTTAAATTATTCACTACAGCTGTTTCGGGCGGAGTGCCTTTCTTAAGTGATCTGTTTTTGGTATGTGTTTACACTTTATAGTCTTTAACTGAATAAGTTGAGGAGAGGAGAACTGTTTGTATCAAGTTGGTCATTCAGAATTATGTCTGTATTTTTTAATTTGTTGATTTCCTTAGATTCTAATAAAGATAGCTTAAGGCCTTTATTTTGAATGTGAAGAATTTGAAATTCGTCATTAAAAGAATTATTATAGTCTAGAAGGTGAAGTGCGTATGTAGAGTCTGTTTTTCTATTATTGAAAGTCCTTTTATGTTCTGCTATACGTTTGATTATAGTTCTACCAGTTTGACCGATGTAAGTTTTTGAGCAGTCGCCACATTTAAGTTTGTATACACCGCTATGTAATTGCTTTTTCTTTTGGCTCTTGTTGCTCTTAATATATTTGTCTAAGTTGTTGTTTGTTCTAAAAGCTGGTGTTATTCCTTTCTTTTTTGTGTGTTTGGCTATTCTTTTTGATATCTTGCCTGTATATGTAATCAAGCAGAAGTTGCTGGGTTTTTTCTCGGGTGGTGGAAATACTAATTTCAGGGCTTTTTATGTAGTTTTTGATTTAAAATTTTATTTATTGTATGTTCGTTGTACCCATTTTTTACTGCTATTTGTTTAATAATATTCAGATCTCTCTCGAAGTAATTTTTTGACATGGGAATTTCTATGAATCTGTGTAACATGCTATGGTAGGTAGCCACATTAGGTTGTGTAGGATGGGATGATGAATTTTAAATAGTCGTGTCAGTATGGGTAGGTTTATGAAATACGAAATTAGTCTGATAATTTTTAAATATAGAAAATTTATGGATTGATTCTGTTATGTTTCTATTGTCAATATAATATGATTATGGAGTGAATTAATACATGATAAGAATTGGTCAAGTTGTTTGTTGGTTCCTGTAAAAAATTTTTCTTTTATTTTTATTTTATTATTATTTATTATTATATTATATTATTTATTTATTTTTAATTCTTTTCTGTATTAATTTGGAATCTTTATCTTTTTGAATGCTTCTTAACGTGATCTATCATTCAGATTCTTAGCTCTAAACCGACTTCCATTGAAACTAGTAAGTTAACATTATAACACTTGGCTGGATCCTTTTTCATTTCACCATATGAAATTTGGTCTTACCTTAATATAAAAACTTCCCCTCAATACTACCCTCAATCTTTACCATTACTATTACTATTCCCCAAAAAAATCTTTGTTGGTTTTTGTGTACAGCCATTGTATTTTATATTTTAAAAGTTCCAGCACCATTTCATCATTCTCGCTGTATATTATATTCTCTTTGTTATCTTGCAACAGTATAATCTTACGTTGTTGAGTGTTTGATAGTTTTTTCCACTAACTTGAGTTTGGCCAATAATATAAATTATGTTTTTAGTTACACGAACGACTTCAAGATATTGAACATAGGGCATTAGAAAACATTGCTAGTCTGGAAACAGAATTGATTCAAGTAAGGCAAGAGAGGGACGAACTAGTCGAGGTAAAAAAGAAAGCGGATGAAGAAGTGTCGACTCTCAGGAGGGTGGTACAACATCATGAACAAGAGTCGAAGAATAGACAGTCGATGTTCGAATCCAAAATGGCAGAGCTGGAAACTATGGGCAGTATACCTAGGGGCACATCAAGTAAGCTATTATCACTTCATTGTTATCAATAGTTGCAAATTAGTAGAACTTCCAGCTTCCTCTATTAATTTGTCTTTAAAGAACTTAAGTTTGATGTTATCTATTCTGTACTGTGCTTGCTTTCTTATAACACAGCTAAACTTTTTATGGTTACTATTAACGATTTAATTTTTATTCTTGCTACCGTTTTCTTGTGACACTTTCGATCTGGAAACTGAGACGTGGGGGAGTTTATTTTATATTTGGTGGTTTATTTTCAACAGTATATTTCATAATAGATTTGATTTTGTTGCCGTGAAAACATAAAACGGATTATTATTAGTCGAATGCAGGCTTACGTTAGAATAACATTATCACATTTAACACATTTAGTCATAGCTCATGGTTCTTCGTCTCGATATTTCTTCATTTGCTGTCACTATTTGATGTAAATTGTACCTGCCTATCCATATTACTTTCTGGCTCTAATGTATTTTACTTTTTATTTGACTGTGTTATGTACGCGATTTTAATCTATCTAGTTTAAAAAATTTAAAGCCTTAATCCATTTTTTTTAATTCTTAATGTTTTGAAGCCAGAACATTTTGCGTATTCTAACCTTCTTACCTTGTAGCGGCCTTAGCTTAGTATTGACTCTTATTAGTTTACGAAGCCAGAAGATTATACGAATGGAAGACTAAAAAAACCCTCTTACCTTTCATTTTACCCTAAATTATCAACTGGGCAATTTCATATTTTACATTTCTTAAACGATGTTCCAAAGAGCTGATCTTTCTATTATTTTCGAATAAGGTTTCTGTCGTTTCCAATTTTGCGGAACACTTCTTCGAATGTCATTTGAGTTATCCATGGAATTTTTAGTCCTCTCCTGGATAACGAAACTTCTAAAGCGTCTGTTCATCAGGGCTCTGCTCAGAGTCCATATCTCCTTTTTATATAATAGAAATAAACATAGTATTTGAAGTCTTTTGCATGTATTTACGTGTGAGGAAAATTAGAGATTATAAATCCATGTCTGAATCTGCTAGAAATGTATGATCCACCTCGTGGATATTCTTCTATTGGTTTTAAAACTTGGTTTCGACTTTTCTTAAGGAAACTATTCCTGATCGGTTAATATCGACGAAATGCGTCAATGGCCACCCCGATCTGCTGACTAAGGAAATACTTTGGTGGGCGGATATGACGAAAACAAAATTTAAGGTTATTTCCAGGAAATAGCTCAAAATTTAGAAGAACACCAACTGAAGATTACCGAAGTTTTGAGATCGATAATGGCAGTCATAGAGGAAACAATAATGGAAGACTTCTACGAACAACTAGAAATCTTAATTAAGGCAACCAAAAAGAATGAAATAACACTTATAATGGGAGATTTCAACGCGAAAGTAGGACGAGGCAAAACAGGAAAGGTAGTGGGAAATTTCGGACTTGGTGAAAGAAACGAAAGAGGCGATCGTCTAGTTCAATTTTGCCAAGAACACAACCTAGTACTTACTAACACTCTCTTTAAGCTCCCGCACCGTAGACTCTATACCTGGAAATCACCGGCAGACTCACCTGGTAAAATAATCAGAAATCAAATAGACTATATCGCTGCACCAATCAGCTTTAGAAACTTCATCAAAGCCGTAAAAACTTACCCGGGTGCGGACGTAGCATCAGACCACAATCCGGTGGTATGTAAGTTTGAAGTAAAGTTAAAAAAGCCAAATGTAAAGAACAGGCCCGAAACGCTAGATATTAGGAAGCTTTCCAACAATAATATTAAATAACAGATGCAGGAGAATTTAAATACCGAAATATCAAAAATCCTTAAAAATAACAATGAACCGCTGGAAAAGTGGAGTGAAATTAAAGAAGAGATTAGGACTTCAAGCACTTTTATTACCTGATAAGAGAAAAAAGAAAGACTGGATGACTGCAGAAATCCTTGACATGATGGAAAAGAGACGGATATAAAAACTAAAGATACTGCCAAATACCGTGAAACCCATAGACGAATAAGAGCTGAGATAAGAAAAACTAAAGAGAAATGGTTCTCGGAGAGATGCGAAGAAATCGAACAGTGCGAAAAGGTATACGACTATCACAATATGTATAAGAAGATAAAGGAACTCACAACAAAGAAAAGCTACAATATTTTATCGAAAGGGCTATGCGATGATAATGGAAATCTACAACTAGACCCCGACAAAATAGTTAGAATCTGGGAAACTTATGTGGAACAACTGTTTAATGATGACCGTCCTAGTGGGTATACACTGAGCAATGATGATACTGGCCCTTTTATTCTAAAATCAGAAGTGGAGAATGCTATAAAGGGTCTTAAAAATAACAAAAGACCAGGCAACGATAACGTATACGGGGAAGTATTGAAAATGCTGTGCGAAACAAACAGTCAATTTCTAGACTCACTCGTCAGACTCTTTAACAATATTTATAACAGCGGGGAGTTTCCTGAAGACTGGCTAGAGTCAACTTTTGTTGCCATACCGAAAAAACCAAAAGAAAAGTCTTGTGATCAACATCGGATGATAAGTCTAATTAACCACATTTCGAAGGCATACACCAAGGTTATTTACAACAGAATAAGCAAAAAATGCGAGGATAACATTGGAGATTCGCAGTTTGGGTTTCGGAATTCTCTTGGGACAAGAGAAGCACTTTTTAGTCTACAGGTACTCATCCAGCGCTGCAGAGATATGAACAAAGACGTGTACATATGCTTTATAGACTACGCAAAAGCATTCGATAACGTAAAGCACGAAAAGATAATTGAAGTTCTCCATAAGATCGGAGTCGACTACAGAGACATTCGAACAATAGCGAGTCTCTATTGGGGTCAAACAGCTAAAGTGAAAGTAGTGTTGTAAATTTATTAAAAGGTTCAATATTTATAACACTTACGGATTTAATTTATTTCTTTATTTATATTAACTTATCTGACAATAATTTATTATATTCGTACGTAACAAATTCGCGAGCGCGGGTGTTGAGAATTAACTGGCCCTCCATATAAAAATGTTGTATTTATATACGAAATCCTGATATACTGGAATAGTCGAGAACATCAAGTTGGAGAATTCACCATAATTTGAATCTAGACTTCCACCGAAATTTCTACAATAAAACAGAATAATTAGTCATAAAAGTTAGGCCAGTATATTTATCGTAACATTGCCCCCCTCTTAAAAGATGGTTCCTCCTGGAACCTTGTCGGGACTGGAACCGGAACTGTATGCTGGTATCGGCAACTGGACCCTCTTTTACAACTTCCAGTTGTATAAAAATGACAAGGGACGGTTTTCTCTCCGCACCAGTAACTATGCGGATTGCAACAGACTAACACCTGGACTTCGGTGTCTTTAAAGATCTCCTCCACCATATTTCGGATAACCCTCCAATCTAATTGGCGGCACTCCAACTTTGGCATGGCTAACTTTTGCACGTCGGACTCTAGTACGTGCTCTCTCAATTGAAGTAAGGCTTCCCATACATCTCGGTAGGTAGGTTGGTCACGGGCAGTGTCTTTTGTTACCAGGTAGAAAAGGTAACGTGATGCATCTTGGAGTTTCAAGGTTTTACCGGGAGCTGGCACCTGGCATTGAAGTTCTGCAACTCGACCAAACTTCCTTCGAAAGACGGATGCCAACCCTGGTGCGTCTTTGATACTGGCCGGGATGGTGAGGGCCAGCGAGTAGTCATCGGGGAGCGCGAGTAGATCTTGCTTTTCTTCAGTGGTAACACCATGTCTCGCTTTACCGGTACCTCCATAGGCACCCATGAATTCCTCAAACGTGAGGTCAGACACATCGTGGACTTGGTTTACTTCCACTTCTTCATCTACGTCGTGGTCACCTTCGAAAGACGCCAGCCGGTTATGATGTACTATCATCGGCTTTCCCTTCGGAATCTTGCTTATTCGGTAGATGACATCGTTGATCTTCTCCATAATGAGGTATGGACCTTCCCAAAACTGCTGCAATTTGGGAGAACAACCTTTTCGCTTCTTGGGATTATACAGCCATACTTTGTCGTTCTTCTTAAAGCAACCCTTTTCGGCTTGTGTATCGTACCGTTTCTTCATTCGGTCGCTAGCGATCTGAAGGTGGGAACGGACCAACTCATGTACATCGTCCATTCTTCTTCGTAATTCGATCACATAATCTTCACCTGCTACATCTTCTCCAGGTCGACACCCAAACTCTAGATCACAAGGTAGTCGCATTTCGCGTCCGAATAGGACTTTCGCTGGTGTCTGGCCTGTTGATTCGTTAACAGCAGATCTGTAGGCCATTGTGAAGAACGGAAGGTATTGGTCCCAGTCTCGCTGATGATCGGACACCATCTTTGTCAAATATTTGCCAACTGTCCTATTCATCCGTTCTACCATACCATCAGATTGCGGATGATATGCTGTAGTTCTTGTTTTCTTCATGCCTAGTCTATCACATATTCCTTGGAATAGATCGCTTTCGAAGTTCCTGCCTTGGTCACTATGGATCTCCAAAGGCACTCCAAATCGGCTGATATATTCTTGGATCAACTTATCTGCAACGGTGGCGGCCTTCTGGTCTGGAAGTGCGTAAATCTCGACCCACTTACTGAAGTAATCCATTACTACCAGCATGTACTTGCCTCCATTTTCACTTTCTGGAAATGGCCCAGCGATGTCCAAAGCTATTCTTTCAAACGGGCTTCCAACATTATATTGTCTCATAGGAGCTCTCCTTTTCCGGTGAGGCCCGTTACTCGTAGCACAAATAGTACATTTCTTACACCAGTCTTTTACGTCGTCGGAACTGTTCATCCAATAAAACCGTTCCCGAATTCGCTGAAGGGTTTTCCTTACACCAAAATGCCCTCCCGATGGACTGTCGTGTAACTGACGAAGTACTTCGGCTATTCTGCTCTTTGGGATCACCAACTGTCTTCTTTTCTCTGCACCGTCATCATTTTCCAGGACTCGTTTGAGCAAGCCATCTTCGATGATAAATGAGTCCCACTGGGCCCAATACGTCTTAACTACTGAGCATAGGTTTGATATTTCCTGCCAAGGTGGTCGACGGTTTTCCTCTTTCCATTTTCGGATTTTCTGTATAACTGGATCTCTCTCTTGTTCTTCCCTTATCTTAGTAGGCGTCCAGTCGTCGTTGACAATCGTCGTTCTTAGCACTGCTGCTTCCTTGGATTCCGTTTTGTTGCAGTGGGAACACTCTGCGGGGCATGGCCTTCTGGAAAGAGAATCAGCATTTCTGTGGCTAACTCCGGCTCGGTGCTCAATCTTAAAATCGTATTCTTGGAGTCGTTCGATCCACCTGGCTATCTGACCCTCTGGATTCTTAAACTGCATCAACCACTTAAGGGCGGCATGGTCGGTTCGGATTAAAAACTTCCTTCCATAGAGGTATTGATAGAAGTGCTCTACTGATTTAACTACTGCTAGAAGTTCTCTTCTCGTGACGCAATAATTCCGCTCAGGTTTTGAAAGAACTTTACTAAAATATCCGAGGACTCGTTCCTGTCCTCCTTGAATCTGAGACAGCACTCCTCCAATTCCCACATTACTTGCATCCGTATCTAAGATGAACTCTCCTTCTGGCAGTGGATACCCCAAAATTGGTGCTGTTATTAAATGCTTTTTCAACGTTTCAAAGGCATTTTGGCAGTCTATATCCCAGCGGTATTCTCTTGCTTCCTCTGTAAGTCGCGTTAATGGCTTAGCGATATCTGCAAACTTCTTAATAAACCTCCGGTAGTAAGTACATAGTCCAAGAAAACTTCTCACTTGATGTTTGTCAGTTGGTTTTGGCCATTCCTTAATGGAATCGATTTTTCCCTTATCCACGGCCACTCCTTCTTTACTGACTATATGACCCAGATAATTGACTTTACCTTGAAATAGCTGGCACTTCTTGGGGTTTAGCATCAATTGGGCAGCTTTAAGTCGATTAAAAACGTTTTCTAAATTCCTCAAATGATCTTCGAATGTCTCCCCCAAGACGATTATGTCATCTAAATAAACCAGGCATGTTTTCCAAGATAACCCTCTCAACACATTTTCCATAAGCCTCTCAAATGTCGCAGGAGCATTACAAAGTCCAAATGGCATAACGTTGAATTGCCACAATCCAGATCCTGTGGTGAAGGCTGTCTTTTCTTTATCGACTGGGTCCATTTCTACCTGCCAGTATCCAGACTTCAAATCTAAAGTAGAAAACAATTTACTTCCAGCCAATGTGTCCAATGTGTCATCGATCCGAGGCAGAGGATAACTATCTTTCTTGGTAACGTTGTTCAGCAAACGGTAATCCACACAGAACCTCGTCGTTCCGTCTTTCTTCTTAACCAGGACCACCGGAGAGACCCATGGACTCGTAGAAGGTTCTATCACCCCGTCTTTCTTCATTTCCTGAACAATCGTTTCAGCTTCCTCTCTCTTCGCCTGTGGTAATCGTCGAGCTGTTTGACGAATTGGCTTAGCATTACCAGTATCAATTTTATGCTTAACAACGGTAGTTCTTCCCGTCTTTCCTCCTTTCGGTACGAAAATATCACGATACTGCCGAAGAAATTCCCTTAATTTCCTTTTCTCCATCTGATTTAGAGACTGTCCTGCAACTGCAACCATTTGGTCGAATTTGTCGTTGGAATTATCAGATGTTGTCGCCTGACGAATTATGGATGTCACAGGTACACAAGTTCCTACTTTTGTCTCTTTCTTTATGGTCACTGGGTAGTCGTTGACATTGATAAGTCTCACAGGAATTTCTTTAGCCGAAGTCACCAATTCCTTTCCAATTATGATTCCACGGCCAACCTCATCGTCGTGGTTCCAAGGCTCCATCATAACAGGTCTCCCTTCGTCTACAATTCCCTGTAGTCGCGCTACTATGATCGTTTCGCTTCTCGCAGGCACGACTGTATCTTCTGTAATGGCTGCTTGCACAGTGTTGTCATTATGTGGATGGAGAAATACCTCCTCGTTGCCAACTTTGATTACCTTATTCTTAAAATCCAATTGGAATCCATGCATATTCATTACGTCCATTCCTAATATAACATCCTCTTCGATGTCAGCAACTATAACAGTATGGACAAACTTTTCTGCCCCAATTCCCAATTGTACCTGGATTTCTCCATGAATGTTGGCATTTTCACCTGTAGCGGTCCGAAGTCGTAACCTCGTTGGTAACAGTTTCTTTCGGCTGTTTATAACTGTCGGGCGTATAATGGTTCTGGTCGCTCCGGTATCCACCAACAACGTATGCTTTTTACCATTTATGTCTCCATCTACATATACACTATCTTCACGACATTTCAAAGAAGCTATTAGTATGAGAGGGTCTTTGGAAAAGTTCTGGGTCGAAGCTGCCCCCCTAAGGCTGACCCGTTCTAGTTTTCCTGATGGTGAGTTTCTTGATTTGCGTCGTACCTAGGGTGCTTACAGGAGCTTCGTACGTGTCCTATTTCGCCACAATTCCAGCATCTGATGGTCTTCGTTTTCTTGTATGTCATGCTTTTCATCATATTAACGAGCTGGTCAAGTTTATCTTCATCTCCTTCCTCTTTTACAGTCCTAACTTTACTGTACCCGCCAGAGGCCTGCGTAGCTGACTCGTATTCGAGGGCGGCGGATAGGACATCAACCAGCGTCTTGTGACGAGCTAATCGCAGTGTTCTCTGCATTTCATGATCACGAAGACCATCAATAAACGTTTGAACGGCCAATTTTTCCATCATGTCTTCGGGAGCTGTTGGATAAGCATATCGTACTAATCTGGCAATATCTACCTCATATTCTTGAAGAGCCTCATCTTTCTTCTGTCTACGATTTTTAAGCTGTGACTGATATACATGCTCCAAATGTTCGTGGCCATATCGCATATTTAACCTCTTCTTCAGTTGTTCGAAATCATCGGTCTCCTCTACGGCTATGGTCTGAAGCACATCTAAGGCATCTCCTCGAAGGGCGATAGTCAGGTTTACAGCCTTTTCTTTTTCAGACCATCCATTTGCTCTTGCGGCTGATTCGAACTGTTTCATGTAGTTGTTCCATGATGATTTTCCGTCGAAAGTTGGGACTTTAACATGAATAGAACCTCCACTTCCTTCAAATTTCGGCCGTGTCTCCAACTTAAATTTCGTCTCGTCTTCTTTTATCTCCACTGTAATCGGATTGTTACCTCTCTCTGCTGTCCCTGTTTCCTCCATCTTCCTTTCCATCTCTTTCCATATCTTTTCTTCGAAGGCCAACATATCGGCAGCAACTTGGTTTTTTAACGAAGACAATCTATCGTCAAGAGCAGATATCTCTGAAGTGACTTTAGAGATGTTAGCAGAAACTTTGCTTTCCAGAGAAGAAATCTCGTTAGAAACTTTGCTTTCTAAAGAAGCGATGTCGCCGGATACTTTGTTCTCCAATGATGCGATGTCGCCGGAAACTTTGGCTACATCACCAGAAACTTTCGAAATCGACGAGAGGACAGCATCATGCTTGTCTTCAAATATATAAGTTTCTGGATCTAGTCCTTCTTCTAGCAAAGCGTTCTTTAGTCGTTGGACTAACTCAGCCTTTTTTCCGGTAGAAGCTAATTCTCTGTCTTCGAGATGTCTTCTTAAATTCGTCACTGTGAGCTCATAAATCGTAGCCATTTTCACAATTTATTTTACGTATTCACTTGTATTATTATTATAAGTCTAATTTATGTTCGATCTCACTCTGACACCATTTGTTGTAAATTTATTAAAAGGTTCAATATTTATAACACTTACGGATTTAATTTATTTCTTTATTTATATTAACTTATCTGACAATAATTTATTATATTCGTACGTAACAAATTCGCGAGCGCGGGTGTTGAGAATTAACTGGCCCTCCATATAAAAATGTTGTATTTATATACGAAATCCTGATATACTGGAATAGTCGAGAACATCAAGTTGGAGAATTCACCATAATTTGAATCTAGACTTCCACCGAAATTTCTACAATAAAACAGAATAATTAGTCATAAAAGTTAGGCCAGTATATTTATCGTAACAGTAGGATCCACATTGACCAATAAAATTGAGATCAAGAAAGTGGTTCGACAGGGCTGTATCTTGTCTCCTATTCTCTTTATTATATACTCAGAAGAAGTATTTAAGACAGCGCTGGAGGAAAGCACAGAAGGCATAAAGATAAATGGAGAAATAATTAATAACATAAGGTATGCTGATGACACTGTGATTCTAGCAAGTAGCATGGAGGAACTGAGTTGCCTAATGAGTAAGATACAAAAAACAAGTGCACAATACGGACTCAGACTAAATATCACAAAAACCAAATGGATGTTAGTAAGCAAAACCCAACAACCACCACAGCAACTGATATTAGACAATGAAAGAATTGAACACGTGGATTCGTACATCTACTTGGGAACAACAGTTAACTCAAATTGGGATCAAGCGAAGGAAATACGTATAAGAGTAGAAAAGGCAAGAGCATCGTTCACTAGCATGAAGCAAATTTTCACCTCTAAAAGCCTCACCCTACCTCTCAAAATTCGACTTCTGAAATGTTATGTATTCCCGGTTTTGTTATATGGAATGGAGGCGTGGACAATGACCGCAACATTGATGAAAAAAGTGGAGGCCTTCGAAATGTGGGCTTACCGACGTATATTACGTATATCCTGGACTGAGCACGTGACCAACGAAGAGGTACTACGCCGGATAGGTAAAGAGAGAGAGGTAGGAATAAGTATAAAGAAAAGAAAGTTGGAATACTTGGGTCACGTTATGAGATATAATAAATATAGAGTACTAAAGCTGATCGTTCAAGGGAAAATAGACAGCAGAAGGGGTCCAGGGAGGAGAAGACACTCGTGGCTCCAAAACTTGCGGCAATGGTTCGGATTGTCATCTGCTGAACTATTCAGATCTGCCGTAAACAAAGTCAGAATAGCCATGTTGATTGCCAACGTTCGGAACGGACAGGAGGGCACATGAAGAAGAAGAATGGCAGTCATGTTGAGGACATAAGAGGTCGTTATATGATCGCGAAGGAATTTTTCATTTTGAGAAGGATAATAATTTTAAGAAATTATCAAGTTAGGTATTTCAGGGAACCACTTGATGCAATGTTTTTTGAATAAATAATAATTTTCGTTTTAAACTTTCTTACGTAAAATTATTTTTTAATTGTTTAATATCATTTGTTTTAACAGAATGACTTGTAAAAGATAATATCAAAAGAAGTATTTAGCAAATTTAAGCAGTGTAATATTTTGTATTGTTTTTTGCTGTCAGACAAAAATGCACGTACCTTGCTAACACAATTAACATAAATGTCACTAAACATCGTCGCAATGACCTTACCAGAATCATGAGTAGCAATTGACTAATATGTGTGCCGGTACAAGATATATTTTGTATCTTTTATTATTCTTTAAGATGTTTTAAATACTAATTCTTTTAAAATTTTGTTTTCGTCGTCTTTATCTTCCAAGTTTTTATAACCTCTCAAATCCTTAAATAAATTTAGTTGCAATTATTGCCTTGGGATCCATATGAATTATAATTTGGTTTTATAATTAAACTTATTTAAAAATTCATTTTAGTGCCTGGCATCGCCGATCTTGCCAAACAGCAACCACAAGAACCTCCAAAGATTCCAGTTCCTCCACCTTGTCCGCCTCCATGTCCACCACCTCCCGCCGCTCCTGCTGCTCCACCGCCACCACCATGTCCGCCCCCACCACCGTTAAGATCCGGGGGAGGCCCAAATATTCCGCCGCCGCCAGCTGGTTTTATGCAGGCTCCGGATGGAGCGATGACTATTAAAAGGAAAGTTCAGACTAAATACAAGCTACCCACTGTCAATTGGATAGCCCTGAAACCAAACCAAGTCAGAGGGACAATATTTAATGAATTAGATGATGATAGATTACATTCTTGTATTGACTTTAATGACTTTGAAGAAAGGTAAATTATTGCATATCAATTTTATGAACATTTTAAAAATTGCTGTAGGACTGTAAATGTAAGCAAAAAATAAATAGACGAAGAGGGTTTTAAAAAATACATACTAAGGCACTACCACTTCCACATATTGTCATATTAATCACTATAGTTCGATCATTTCATTAATGTTTTATTTATATTACACAGCGCAGCACACATTATTACAGTACAGTGTTTAGTATTAATTTTTTTAGTGCTCCACAAAATGTTTTTATATTATACAGTTATAAATGACATAATTCGCAAAATCTATATTACTTCCTGCATTTATTCCACATTCAAAATTTCTTCAGGGTTAACTATTGTGGTTTGTAATTAAAAAATATTAAATTCTACTCAGAGAATTCCCAGAGACACTAAATAAATATCAGATACACAAATGTACAAAAGATATAAGAATCACTTATTAAATAGGAAAATATTCAAATCAGATGTAGCAACGGTATTTAGCAAAAATCCAAATATTGAAATTGAAAAACTTATCTATAAAATCTTTTAAAACTTTATTGGAGTATGCAAATATTAATAGCAGTCAATACCCAAAACCAAATAAATAATTAATAATTTTTACTCAATCGTCTTCACGGTATTACGACTATTACTAATACAACATTTGTTTAAAGACATTTTATATATAAATAGTGCAAAAAAAAGATATCCAGTGCATCCATATTCAGGCGAAACAGACTCTGTTATAGTTTCGCCTTTCTATTTCCGGGAAAACTGGTTTGTTTCAATAAATATGAAAATTTTTCTCAGCTCGTTGTCTCATTTTTTTTTATTTCATTTAAAAAACTCATTAACGTTCTCACCGCTATCATTTGGACAAGTAGGCTCCTGCAGCTTAAGTATTGGGATGCCATGGTAATATCAGCCAGAGGAATCTATTTCGATACTAGTAAAATATTTGGCAACAGTGTAACCTAGAATACAAACAAACAAAGAAAACGGATTTTTCAGTTAGGTAAAATCTAAATGAATCCAACGTACAGTACATCTGTTGACTAAAAGAGAAAAAGTGATTATCTGCGAGATAAAAGCCATGATGCAGTCGGTATATTATGGATTACATAGAAGAAATCCAGATATGTTGGATAACATATAGAATTTTTCATATAAAAATGATTGCACGTCATTCAAGATTTACGACGTCAGAACCCCACAGCGTTGCCAAAACATCAGAATAGTTAGTAAGTGAGGAATTTTTAAAATGTCAACTATTTGTTAAAATATTATATTAACAGTAAATACACTTAGTTTTAAGACTACTGCAACACACTAAAATACATAAGAAAACATTTTAATACAAAATTATATATTCTAAATTTTAGAGCATTAATAGTAAAAACGTCCCGCCATTGTTTCTTGTTCAAAATAATCTATCTTATATGAAAGCTTATCAGCTTTCTACAGACTATTTAGTTATTTTGGTATAGCAAAATCACAATACACAACAATAAATTAGTTTTTAAAGCTATTAATCTAAATTTAATATGTATTTATAGATACAATTCAATTCATCAAATTGTGTAAGAAGTCAAACCATAAACAAAATTCTTACTCTAAAAAAGCGGTAACACTTTATACAATTTTGCCACCCGCTGAACTGTCATTAAAATTTGAAGTATTCCCGTATCAGTTGCGTATAATTGTCTAATCTATTTAATTAAAATTATTATTTTGTGGAATATTAGACGTAAAGAGTCATTTCATAAAATTTATATTATTAATAATAACAAATGTTTTTGGTTACAGTAATCACTATAATTCTAAAATTCCCAATATAATGATGATTTTTCTGATTATTATACCATGTTGACGCCTATGAAAGATCGAGCAGTTCCGTATGGGTTTCGTATTATTAGCTGTGTTATGAAAATTTGAACTCTAAGGTTGACGTTTTGGAAATTTTAAATATAAGTGACGTCACTTTATATAAATTGTGACGTGCAACGTTTTTACTTTGAAAAATGGTATATCTAATAATCGTGATAATTGTATTTTTTTGTTTATTCATGCGCCAAAGTACCTCACCGTTGGTAACTTTTTGTATCCATGTAATTCTCAGCATCCGTCTGTATATATACATTTCAAAGGCATCTATTCTTTTTTCTGTTTAAGAGTCCGTTGTCCAACGTTCACAGCCATACAGAAAAAAAGAGAAAACGTAGCATCTGATCATTCGGATTCTGAGCTCTAGACTAAGGTCTAATCCTGTAAAAAAGTTTTCATGTTATGAGTGTTTTCCTCGCTTGTTAGATTCCTGATAGGTTTTCTTTTTTTGGGTTACACAGGCTGTTCATATTTGCTCCCAAATATTTTGTAAAAGTTACTTGTTCTATTATTTGTCCCTTTACTGTCATTCAAATGTACGTTTGTTGGTATCTTTGAAAATACTGGAATTGGTTTTGGAAACGTTTAGATTTAAACCGAACATTTCGCTATGTCGAACTACCTCATTTATTATATTTTGTAGTTCTTGTGCGTTGCTTTCTATTAGCACGGTATCATCAGTGTACCTGATGTTGTCTATGCTGGTTCCGTTAATCTTGATTCAACCTTGGATCTCGTCTAATGCTTCTGTACTGAGTTTATTAGTCTAATTTATTAACTTTATTTATCATAAAAATGTTCTAACACTTAGTTTATTTAATCTTTATTTCCACTTATTCTAATTTATTACAGTCTTCTACACTTATTCTAATTCATTAAAAACACAATAATTTATATTAATTTATTATACAACTTATTCGATACAACAATTTATTTTCGACTGTCTCACAATGAAAATTCCCGTATTTATACCAAACAGCCGTTAGTTCTGGAATCCCCTCGAAGCAGACAGATGTTGACCTGAATTGGCTCGAACACCATGGAGGAAGACCGGTCTCATCGTGGCTCGCAGCGGTGTTGACCTTTCTCGAAGAAAAGGGGCACCAGACAGGTTTCAGAGAATCTACGAGAACATTCTTGTTTAGAATAATAACATGTTTACAGGTTAAATATGAAAACATTATTTATCGTAACACTTCTCTGAATATAGATTCCGAATACAGATTAAATAATAGTGATGGTAAGACGCAACCTTGTCTCACTCCTCGTCGGATTCGTATATCGTCGGACGTTGTGTACACTATTTCAATTGTTGCCGTTTAGTGCCAATATAGTTCTGAGATAATTCGCTAGTCTTGTTCGTCAATTTAAGTTGTTCTCAGAATTTCGATCATCTGAAACTCTTGTAAATTTGTGTATGAATGATCCCGAGAAAAGTTTTAAGGGCATGAGATAATATAAGGATAATACTATAAAACAACATTATTTAAACATATCAGATTAAAGAAACAGCTGGCTACATACTAGATAATTAATTATTTTAAACAAATTGTCGTTATTAAAACTCTTCAAATAGTAAAAAAAGCCTACCAGGGGACTGTTTTCACTAACGTCACCAGCAGACGCAGTAGTAGCACTAAACAAAATAGCGGTTGCCCGCTTATTTCCACAACAGAATGAACTTCACACCGATTGCGTTCCGTTCCACGATCTAAATGTCCCGCACCAAAACAAAATTTGATTCAGCGCGGTTTTCAAATCTTAACAGGAGACTGTTTGAATAATTCGAGGACAGCATTTGCAAATAGATATTTTAATTAAATTTTTTTTTTAAATATAATGGTGATGCTTATCAGTTTTTTTATTTCGATTATTTTGGATATTTGGATATTTTTATTCAGTTATTAACCACAAAAAAATAAATATTTATAACAAGACATCCGTAAAATAGTTTCGAAACACAA
Organism: Diabrotica undecimpunctata; assembly: GCF_040954645.1. Lineage (NCBI taxonomy): Eukaryota > Metazoa > Arthropoda > Insecta > Coleoptera > Chrysomelidae > Diabrotica > Diabrotica undecimpunctata. Next base: position 70,851,310 of record NC_092804.1, on the reverse strand, counting down.
TTCCGATTTCTTCTTTAATCTGAGCCTTCTAAAAATTGCAAGGCAAAACAGACGTTGATAAAGATGTTAATAGAGACATGGGGAATCTAAAATTTGCATTCCACGACATGTCTCCTCAACTAAGAAGAAATCCTTAGCGAATTGGTTTCTTGTACTCATACAGAGTAGATCCGAATAAAAAGAAAAAGACAGTCAAGATTTGATTTCACGTACAAAGTATTTATGTATCTGTTTATACGTATTTCGCCCTAATAGGGCTCGTCAGAACAGCTATTCATAGGCTTTCTCAACGTGACTGTGACGATCAAACCTTGACTGTCTTTTTCATTTTATTCGGATCTACTCTGTATGAGTACAAGAAACCAATTCGCTAAGGATTTCTTCTTAGTTGAGGAGACATGTCGTGGAATGCAAATTTTAGATTCCTCATGTCTCTATTAACATCTTTATCAAGGTCGGTTTTGCCTTGCAATTTTTAGAAGGCTCAGATTAAAGAAGAAATCTGAATTGTGTTTCGAAACTATTTTACGGATTTATTATCAGATGTCGCTATTGCGTCCATATCGAAGCCATTTTATTGTTGCTTCTTAAAGACAGAAAAGATTTATTTTTCACGTTGAGAAAGCCTATGAATAGCTGTTCTGACGAGCCCTATTAGGGCGAAATACGTATAAACAGATACATAGACACTTTGGACGTGAAATCAAATCTTGACTGTCTTTTTCAATTTATAACAAGATTTATAATTCTGGAAAAGGGACGTACCAGGGGACTGTCTTTTGAAGTTTTGAGCTTCAGTGACGTGCCAAGAATATCTAATAATATATCGTTATTGATACAGAAAACTTAAAAATATTAAAAATTTATTACATAAAATTAGCTTGCGACGGCGATTTTCCATTTAGTGGAGAATCACAAAACCCAAATACAAAACAATTTTTTTTAACTTTTTTATTAAATATTTTATTTTCAAGCAAGCACATTTTTTTGGTCATTTCATCGATATCGGATCGTTACTAAGAAGAATATAACGAAAATACGTTTTAACTGGATCTGGATATGGTAGTGCCTTAATACAAAAATACCTTTGGTATAATTAAAATTAAGGTGAATGATTTTATTTTTAAAATATGTTCATGATTTTAATCATAAAAATGATTTAAATTTAAACAATGTTCTTGCCCGTCATTTTTCTTACATCTTACATTAAGTACAGTTTTTGTGTCTTTCAACACGAACTAACGTTACCTGTTAATTCTTTACAGAAATTTTATTATACACGTTAAATATTTCTTTAGATTATAATTAAAACTGCACAATTTTAGATTTAAGATTGGAAGTACAAATATTATGTCGAACGGTGTAAATGAAACGGATGGACTACACACATTCCCCAGTAAGAGAGGAAAGAAACCAGAACATATCACTTTATTAGAACACACTAGGTTAAGAAATATAGGTAAGTAAATAGCGTTATATCATATATTAAGATTTAAACTTGTATGTCATTAACTGCATATTTCACGGAAATTTTAAGAAAATAATCACAGAAACATGAACTAAACAGGAAACTTGTATTTGTATAAGCTTTTTACTCTGAAAACAAATATTCCTTTACTGATAACTAATTTTCTGCGATATTGGCTGTTAATAGAAATTCATGTTAACTAACTGTGCGAACCAACACGTCTTTTTAATATTCATTAAATTGATTTATCGTCTTGAATTCATAGTTTATAATAAAAGTTTATAAATAATTAGTACTATAATTAATACATGGATACTTAAATCTAAACAGTATTTTTGATTAATTAGTAGGTTCACAATTAGGTATGAATGTAATTCAACATATTTGTAAATTTACAATGTGCTACTAAGACTGGTTTTATATTGTTAGATATTGAGTGTTTTTGTCTTTTACTAATATGTTTAGGTTAGGTTAGGTTAGATATTTAGGACACTCTATATGTATTACTTTAATGTCGCAGTTACATAAGTCACAAATATGGCGATTTGATTTGGAGATTAGGTAGCTGTGAGTTAGTTTGCTATCTATGACTTAGACGCAAATGGTTTAGGTTAACAAACAGCTGGCTATTTAAGTTTATCTCGCACTAAGATTCGGTTGATGGCTTTACGATGTGTAAAGTTGATTGTGAAAGATTCCATTCGTTTTCCCATTAATTTGTCACTTTCTTTTTAAGGAAGGATTTGTAGTCGGAAACGGACACTAAGTTCACTAACACTGAAGAGGCACTGTGTATTGCTTCTCTGGCATGAAAATCTGCTTTTTCCTTTCCTTGAAATCCAATTTGTAATGGAGCCCATATAAAGCGTACTTACTGACTCGCGTTGTTTAGTAAATGTAATTGTTCTGTTATTAAAATATCTATAGGATTACTTGTATACAACTTTTCTATCGTATATAACGCACTAAGAGTCGGTACAGAAATGACAGAATTTGGAATTTTTTGGGTACATATCTGAATGAGGGCTTGCAGAATTGAGTATAGTTCTCCAGAGTAAATACTTTAAGTGGAAGATAATTTAAACTGTAATACAATGTTCGGAGCTATAACTGCTGATCCCACACCATCAATAGTTTTGGATGAACCAAACCAACCACTAGGAAAGAATGTATGTTGTAGTAAATTGATTGAATAATTGTTGAATGGGGGGTCTTAAGCTTATTGTATTTAGAAAGAGTTAGATCACATATTTCAGAAGGAAAGGTCCAGGGAGGAGGTGTGACTGTATTTGTCTAATCAAAAAATTTTGAGAATTGAATATTATGAGAGAGTGATATCTTCTGATTCTCTCGTAAAAGCGAGGGTTCGACCTTTTTTTAATTATATAAGTTTCTTTGAAACGTTCAGCGATAGTATGATGGAAAGTGGGATGCGATTTTATCGCACATATGGATGATGCGTATGTTAATGATAAGTACATTCTTCTGAAATTTAAAGGTGGTTCCCCAGTTAAACATTGTAGACTTTTAATGGGGCTAGTAAAGAATGCTCTTGTAGCTAATCTTAGTTATGTATTTTGTATGACTTCTAGTTTAGCAGAGTGTCTTCTTTGCAGATGAGTATACAACTGATTTATAATCAAGTTTTGATTGTACTAGTGATTTGTAAATATTAATCAAACTTTTAAAATCTGAGCCCAATTACGATTGCCCAGTGTTCGCAATAAATTGAGACCAGATTGACAAGATTGCTTAATTTTCATAATATGGTATTTCCAAGATAATTTCTTATCAAAGATCATTCCTAAAAATTTTAAGTGTTCCACATAAGTTGATAAGTTAAATTGTTTCCATATAACTAAAGATCTGAATTTCTAGAGTGCCGTTTTTTTGAAAATAAAATACATTTGGTTTTGGCTGTAGAAAAATTGCAATCCCACACCAGTTTTCAAGGTGATTTAAGTTTTTCTGTATAGTAAGAATATGTTTCCCCTTGAATATATAACTAAATAATCAGCGTATAATCTCACCTTAACAAGTTTTGGAAAGTTTTCGAAGATCGCTACTAAGAATAGTGTTGAACTAATAACAGATCTTTGAGGTGGTCCATTTGTTTGGACTTTAGCGCTGGATACTACTGACAGGTGGAGCGGACGATCAATCAAATCTCAATCTCAATCAAAATAATACTGTCAGAAAAGTTCGCAGCAACCCCCGCGCCAAACTCCGCGCCAATACCCACGCTAACCCCCACGCCAACCTCCACCCAAACCAAGTCACCATCGAAGGTATAAATGAACCGTCTTCTGTTCCCAGTACCAGTAATGCATTGGTTAGTGATCAGTGTAGTAATGTCTGGTGGCTCGGGAGATTGAGACCTGGGAAGCCCTGAAGAAGACATTCAAAAGGATGTCGAAAACTCGGCGCAATGATAATCGACGCGGTTCAACCCGGAGTACTGTTGAGTTTAATATTAATTCCTGTAATAATATTTCTACTTCCAGATACTCGAATCTCGAGACTTATTCGAGTACTATTCGCTGTAGATGATCTTCGTTATATGAGATCAGTACTGCGTCGACTGCATAACAAAGAATATTTATTTGTTTTCTCTCCAGGTTGTATCCTTGTCCTGCCTTTTTAATTTCTTCAATAATTATATCCATTACCAAGTTAAAGAGTATTGAACATCTATACTAAATCATTATCGACTTTAATTTTCGTTTTGTTGTTTATATTAATTTTTTTATTTGTTCGAAAATGTTTTGGTTATGTTTTAGACAAAAAATACACCAGAGTTCAGACTAAAAGAGAACACCTAGAGGTAGTAGAATTGGCCAAACTGGATTTATTTTTAATAGTAATGTTCTTTAGTTAATCCTATGTCTTCGTAATTTTTATATAGTAACGTTTTTTAATTAATATTTTTATATCTGTTTTCCATTTTAGCAATATCTAGGCGAAAACTGGAAATGACACCTGACAAAGTAATAAACGCAATAAATATGCTAGACCTGAAACAACTCTCCTTAGAAAATGTAGAACTTCTTCAGAGGATGGTGCCCACCGAACAAGAAACTAAAGCGTATAGAGAGTATCAGTTTGAAAAGAAGAACGTGAATATGTTAACAGATGAAGATAAGTTCTTACTTCAATTAACGAAAGTCGAAAGGATATCAGCGAAATTGTCTATTATGAGCTATATAGGCAACTTTTATGATAATCTACATCTTGTTACACCTGTAAGTTCAAAGCATAAATTATACTAATTTAAAACAGTTATTCTTTTTCACATATTGCTTTAACAATAATTATTGTCTTTTTTTTCTTACCACCACATTTTTTATTTTGCATCAATAGTATATCAATTCATTTACTTAAAGCTATGGTTTGTTAGAACAGTGAGCGACGCATAACTCACAGTCAGTCGAACGCCGCGTACGTTCGTCAAAATCAAAGAAATGGTTCTTTATGATAACGGTTTGTTAGGTTCTGCTGAGCTGCGCGCACTGCAGAGCGATAGCCGTGTACGTCGACGGTGTGCGCTGGAATCAACTGCGATTTGATTTGGACGCAAACGTTCAGCTGAGCTCAAAGCGTACAAATCTATACCGAAATTATAATTGTATTTTTATATAGTTATTATTATTGTAATAATTAAGTGATGTCTACTAAATTTATTCCCCTTCCGAGGAAGATAAGACTAGTGGATCTAGAACAAATTGTAAGACAGTTCCAAATAAATATCTGGAAAGTTTAAAATATTCTCGAAATTTTTCCTCGTTTTAAAACAATCTTTCTTTCACTATTAATTTAAAAGCACCTTCTGTATTAAGACATGAAAAAATTTCGTTTACATTTTTATTTCTTTATTTAGATTTAACGTTATCAACATTTCTTCCCCTCTTCTTGGAGTAATAAAATTATTGCGTTAAGTTTGCGAGAATTAATTTTTTTAAACATACAACCTTTGAGAGAATAAACGTGAACTAATTTCTAAACTTGTTTTTAGAGCAACAAAATATTTATGCGAATTAATCTAACAAACCGACTCAACCAAAACTGCCGTGAGTCGAGTACAACAGATTCTGCTGCACGTGTATGCTGTGCCCTGCGCACTGTTCTAACAAACCGTAGCTTATGGATTCTTCTTACCGTCAAAACAAATGTAATTCTCATTACAGTCATTGTGGTTTAATCCCATGTAAAATAATATCACAGTCAATTTGACAACATTTACATTAAAATATTCCAAGAAATATTACATGTTACTTAGAAAGTTACTTTAAATCGACTTACACGAGACCTGTATTTTTAATAAACTTATAGCTATCTATAATGTCGAAGTAACTCTTACTTGCCATTTATATCTGAAAGTGTAATTAAAACTATTCATAATAGTACAAACATTTTTGAAAATAGCTGTTTTATGGGGCAACATGTTTACGTTTTGTTAGTATATCTAATCAAAAACACACTTGTGTGGTGTTTCTTGGTAGTTATAAATAAGAGGATAATATCACTTTTGGCAACAGTATATTTCTTATTTATTAAGAAATTCCTAATTTTAGAAACTAAGTGCTATTTCACTTTAATATTTGCAAATTTCTCTCACTCTTTCGCATTCCTAATATTCACCTTAAAGTTTTGCCGATACTCTACAGTATTTTTCATGACTTGTTTCCTTGTAATTGATTTTATATTTGGTACTTTTGTATAATAGTTCAATGTTCTTCAATTAGATCTTCTTCTTTTTTTATGTAGACATGACTATATGTTTTTCAATGTGCCTCCAGTAAGTTGTCGTTCCATCGTTTTCGTGGTCTTCCTACTGATCGTCTTCCTATTGGGGAACCGTCTCTTGCCGTCTTTACTACTCTATTTGTTGTCGTCATTCGGCTTATATGATCGTTACATTCTACTCTTCCATTTCTTACCCAGTCCTTGATATTCTCCATCGTGCATCTATATATCGTCATATATCTGTACTTCTAGCTCTGTCTCAAAGTGTCTTACTAAATTATTAAATCTTGTCCAAGTACTTTCGCTCCTAGAGTTCCATCATTATCTCTCCTGATGTCACCCAATATGTAGCTTCTTCGTATTTATAATAATTTTAAACTGTTTGTCTTGTGTCTCGTGTTGTGTAAATGTATCAGTTAATGTTTATCATTCACCATATATTTCTGAATAGCCTAATTTTGACGAAATGCCCCTGAAGATGCTCTAGGAGCGAAAGTACTTGGGCAAGATTTAATAAAAACTGTGCTCGATATCTGCCTTTTATTTAATTAAAATTCATTTATTCGAGCATTCAACCTTATATCACTTTATTTATACTTACATTGGTTGGTAAAACTGTGTTTTACCAAACCAAACATTATTATAAATATGAATATATATGTATATATATATATATATATATATATATATATATATATTATTGTGATATTTAAAGTCTTGGTGCGCCAAGCAATAATTAGCTAATTAATTTTTTTGATTAATTAAAATTATTTAAATGATATGATTATGACTCTATCACAATTTTTAATTCTTTTATCTCAGGGTTAAATTCGTGCTTCAATATCTATGCTATTACATGTGAAAGGTAAGGTCCAGAGAATACCGGAATAATAAAAAACACATATGATCTAACACTATATATTGAAATAAAAATAATGAAATAATTCACACTCAAAAGTTTTCAATAAACAAATCTCATATAATGATTCTCAAAAAATTTTGTTCTACATACGAGAACAATCAAATTTAATGGTACAAACAATATTAATTGAAATCTCAAAATTCCGAACTATTCTAACTCTCCTAATCAAAATATTTATATCCTTTCTAAATTAAGTGTAAAAATTGTGTGATCAATAAAAGAAAAAACTGCAGAAAACAAAATATCTCTCTCTGATGATGAGTGGTCCAAATCCTTGTTCCTTATAGACTGTATTATCTCCTCTCAACCGCTCCCTATGTAATCAGCAATCTTACACAGATTGTTGCAAGTATATCGTCCTTAATGATCTCCTTCAAAAGCACAAATCATTCAAATTATGATAGCCTTTTCTCCTCTCGATAAACTGAATCTCTCGTTGGCCCGAGTGAAAAATGACTCTTGGAATATCTTCTCTTTACGATAAACTGAATCTCTCGTTGGCCTGAACAGTGACTCTTGGAATATAAGTAGAGAAATATGACTTACAATATTTTGCTGCTTCAGCTCCTGTCAGATACACTAACTCCACAAAAACTCACTAACATTCCACACTACTGCTTGCTACATTTCAGGAACCGCCAGAGAACAATCTCTGTTCCTCTTACAGACTTGGAAAACCAACTAACTATATTTTCTCTCTCCTCAATCTAGCTAAACTTTCCTTATCCCACCTTTTTCAATCTCCGCCAATCAAAACTCGTCACAATTCCCCATTTTTTCATTTCGATAACAAACAAATTTTTACCTATAATTATAAAATTTCCTAAAACTTATTTACAAATATTATTTTCTATAATTCTTAAAACTAACAAAAACCTCTTTCTAAAATATCTTCTATTGTCTTTAATCACTGCACTAATGTATTTGTAAAAACCCGTTTCAATTTGTCTTTTGTTTCACTTAAACTTATGCGGGTCAACTGAAGTATTACAAAGAAATAATTTATGTAAAGCTTACTTTTTGTTTAGTACAGATAATCCAAGAATTTAATAACTTTCCTTCTTAGAAATGTTTGTTGGTTATACTTTCTGAATTATTTTAATTTTTTGTTGAACTTTGAAATATTTTAAACAAACCAATATTTTCTTGATTTTACATATCATAAAAAATCCCCGCCATTTGATCTGCCGAAAACTCTTTGTTAAATTTTAAAATGACAAAAGTTTTCCAGGATCAAATCATTTCACTATGTTATTAAAATCTATTCATGATATTGATAGATGTCGTGAATGTTAAAATACCCCGTATATTGCCTGTCTTTATACGGGATTGGATATATTTTCGTTTTAAATTTTTCCAAGTATTTTCCCTTAAAAGAAAGTTCATAATTTTTAACCACTTGATTTACTTTATTAACAAAATCTCCATGGTTTCCTAAAATCTTCTCTATTTCCTTCTCCATGTTTTTTCCACAATTTATTTTTCTTTCATCCACCTTTTGTTCACATGTGTTCACTGTCCATAATACTTCTTCACAAAATTCTGGATTCTCGTCCATCAGTGCCATTTTTTCTTCTGTTTTCTTTTTATCCTCTAATTCCCTTTGGTATTCCGAGCACCATGTTTCTATTCCTTTCACTTCTCTGATGATACCTTTTTTTTCTTCCTGCTTCCATTCTGTTTTATCGTCGGTTGCCAACAATTCTTCTGTACCTTCTATTTCCTGTTTTTCTCTGGTCTCCATCTTATTTTCCTGCTTTCTTTTCGAACTCTTCTTCTTTTTCTTCCTTCTCTTTTTCTTTTCTGTTAGATCTTGTTCTTGTACTTTCGGTTTATCCTCTACAGTCATATCGATTTCTTCGCGTTTTTCCTGTGCATTGATCCTTCCAGAATTTGTTTTCCTATCTGTTTGCTTTTCTTCTCCTGTGTTGTCTGGTTCTGCTCTGATTTCCAGTTTATTTTCCGAAAAATTGATGGTGATATCTTTTTTCCTCAATTCATCAATTCCCGCTATCATATCATGATTTAAATCTTCAATCACCACACATTTCATAATATGGAATTTGTTTCCCACTCTTATCTGTACTCCCAAGCCTTCGTTTACTGTCGTCAAATTTTTATTGTTTGCACCCACTAAATCAACCCTAGGAATCTTATACACAAATCTGTCCAAATTTAATTCTTTTACTATTTTTTTATTGATTAGCGATATCTCCGATCCAGAATCAATCACAATTTTAATCGCTTTATGTTTTATAAATGCATCTAAAAATATTAGATTAGAATTAGAAATTTGTCTGTCGTTTCCTATTGCTACATGATTCATCTCCCTTCTATTTTGTTGTTGGAAGCTCTGGTTATTTCTATCGTCCCCTTGTTCGTTAGTATTCCTATTCGGAGGATTTTGTGCATCTCTATTCCTGTTGTGATTTTCATTTGTTCTATTTTGTGTATCATTCCGGTTATCGTAATTTTGTTGTCTATTGTAATTATTGTAATTTCTCGGCCTATATTCGTTTGTTGATCTGGGATGTCGGTTTCTCTGGTCATAATTTGATGAATACCTTCTTTCCGGTCCATTATATTGGTCATGTTGTCTTCTATTTCTCATTTCTTTTCTTTTTGCTTCTTTTAATTGAAGGAATTGGCACAAACTATCAATATCTTGATAATTTCTCAAAATCACGTGGTCTTCCAACGTTTCCTCAAAATGTCTGCTGATCATTTCTACCAGCTGTTCGGTAGAATATTTGTATTCTAGATATTTTGAATTGTTATATATCTGCAAAGCATATCTTTCTTCAGATATTCCCATTTTTTCGTGATATTTTCCATTCTGTAGCTCTTGGTTGATTTCTCTCTGTTTATTTTTTCCCCAGAAATAGTTGAGAAATTTATTTTCAAAATCTGTCCAATTTTCAAACTCATCTTCCTTGCTTTCATACCATAACGCTGCTCCTTCTTTCAAATGGTTTCTAATTGTTTCTTTGCAATCGTCAAAATATCTAATATGTTGTAATTTGGTTTTCAAATTTTTAACAAACGGTACTGGGTGTGTTTTCCGAATATCCCCGCCAAATTGTATTTTCGACTCGCTTGTTCCATGGATGATAACTTCTTTTCTCTCTACCCCTCTTAGTTCAATTTCTGCCATTTGTTTTTCATTTTGCTTTAATCTTCTTTCTATTTCCTTCCTGTCTTCTTGTAGCGCCATTTCAAATTTTTCTTCTAACTGTTCTAATTCTTTTTTCTGTACAGTCTTAATATCTTTCATTTTAGTTTCTATTTCTTCTCTCTGCATCTCTAGTTTCCTCTCTGTTTCTTCTCTGACTTTTTCTAAACAGACTTTTACCTCATTTTCATATTTGTCAAAACGCTTTTCCATTTTTCTATCATTTTCTTCTAATTTTTGTTCTATTGCTAGCCTTGTTTCCCGTTGGTTTTCTTCCATTTTTAGTGATGTTACAATTTGGTTTTTCTCTATTGTTTGTGTCTGTATTTGCATCATTTCTAATAATTTTTCCAGCATCCCTGTTTCTTTTCTTTCCTCCATTATTGTAGCATTTCCTTCATTATCCGATCCTTCATCAATAATTGTTTCCTCTTCTCTGTTATCCTCCTTCCTTTCTTGCATTTTGCTTTGACTCCTTGTGGTCGACATGTTGTTACTTTTTGTTATTGTTTTTGTCCCCGCCAAATGTGAAATTTTACAACACTCTATATGTTTCAGAACACGACAATATTTCTCCCCAAATGTATTAAATTTTCACGACAAATATCAAATATGCAATCAGTAAAATTCAAATAATTCAAAATAAATATCAAATGTATGATTGGTAAAGAAAATAAAATCAAATAATTCAATAGCAGTAAATATCCACTAACTACGATCAATCAATAAATCAAATTTATATTCCCTGGAAAAATTGTCAAAATACTTTCAAATTCAAATTCCCTCAATGTTATATGTTTTTATCTCTGGATTACCTGTACTTATTCCAGATCTCTTTCCCTTCCTTCAAATGTAAAGCTGCGATATTTTCAAGCCCCACGTTTTGGAAGCCAGTTATTGTGATATTTAAAGTCTTGGTGCGCCAAGCAATAATTAGCTAATTAATTTTTTTGATTAATTAAAATTATTTAAATGATATGATTATGACTCTATCACAATTTTTAATTCTTTTATCTCAGGGTTAAATTCGTGCTTCAATATCTATGCTATTACATGTGAAAGGTAAGGTCCAGAGAATACCGGAATAATAAAAAACACATATGATCTAACACTATATATTGAAATAAAAATAATGAAATAATTCACACTCAAAAGTTTTCAATAAACAAATCTCATATAATGATTCTCAAAAAATTTTGTTCTACATACGAGAACAATCAAATTTAATGGTACAAACAATATTAATTGAAATCTCAAAATTCCGAACTATTCTAACTCTCCTAATCAAAATATTTATATCCTTTCTAAATTAAGTGTAAAAATTGTGTGATCAATAAAAGAAAAAACTGCAGAAAACAAAATATCTCTCTCTGATGATGAGTGGTCCAAATCCTTGTTCCTTATAGACTGTATTATCTCCTCTCAACCGCTCCCTATGTAATCAGCAATCTTACACAGATTGTTGCAAGTATATCGTCCTTAATGATCTCCTTCAAAAGCACAAATCATTCAAATTATGATAGCCTTTTCTCCTCTCGATAAACTGAATCTCTCGTTGGCCCGAGTGAAAAATGACTCTTGGAATATCTTCTCTTTACGATAAACTGAATCTCTCGTTGGCCTGAACAGTGACTCTTGGAATATAAGTAGAGAAATATGACTTACAATATTTTGCTGCTTCAGCTCCTGTCAGATACACTAACTCCACAAAAACTCACTAACATTCCACACTACTGCTTGCTACATTTCAGGAACCGCCAGAGAACAATCTCTGTTCCTCTTACAGACTTGGAAAACCAACTAACTATATTTTCTCTCTCCTCAATCTAGCTAAACTTTCCTTATCCCACCTTTTTCAATCTCCGCCAATCAAAACTCGTCACAATTCCCCATTTTTTCATTTCGATAACAAACAAATTTTTACCTATAATTATAAAATTTCCTAAAACTTATTTACAAATATTATTTTCTATAATTCTTAAAACTAACAAAAACCTCTTTCTAAAATATCTTCTATTGTCTTTAATCACTGCACTAATGTATTTGTAAAAACCCGTTTCAATTTGTCTTTTGTTTCACTTAAACTTATGCGGGTCAACTGAAGTATTACAAAGAAATAATTTATGTAAAGCTTACTTTTTGTTTAGTACAGATAATCCAAGAATTTAATAACTTTCCTTCTTAGAAATGTTTGTTGGTTATACTTTCTGAATTATTTTAATTTTTTGTTGAACTTTGAAATATTTTAAACAAACCAATATTTTCTTGATTTTACATATCATAACAATATATATATATATATATATATATATATATATATATATATATATATATATATATATATATATATATATATATAATATTAATTGTTACTTCTTCTTACATTTTAGCAAATGCATGCAATCATATCAGGCTCGAATTCAGTGAAAAACTCAAAGAAACTCAGATCTGTGTTAGAAATAATCCTTGCCTTTGGCAACTACCTAAATAGTAGTAAACGTGGACCAGCTTATGGTTTTAAACTCCAATCTTTGGATACTTTGTTGGATACCAAGTCGACTGATAAACGCTTGTGCCTTTTACATTACATTGTTGCCACCATACGGCAAAAATTCCCGGAACTGCTAAATTTCGATAGCGAGCTTCATTATATAGAGAAAGCAGCAGTAGGTAAGTTGCTAGAAATTGTTTTATTAATTTAAGTTCTAACAGAAAACTCAAAGCACTGACATTTTTATAAATTTACCTGTCAACAATGGGTGAAATTCGTAGGATAATCGACAGAATACAACGTTTTGTACTATGTTAAATATCACTGTTTTATTATACTTTATTTTATTGTCATTATTGCAGAAATTCATTTTAAATACAGGAAAAGCTTATTATTTCCTATTCTGTTGTACCAAATTGCATCTAATATTAAATAGAAGGCTCCCTTATGTTATAATTAAAGTTGTTTAAATAATCAAATATACTTAATGGGGAACTTAGCCAATACCGAGCAGCACGTTTTACTGGACTACAAGGTTCTTCCGCTTGGATTCACTTATCTGCAAAATGTGGATCACTTTAAATAGAGTCCGGGCAGGTTACGAAAGGTGCAGAGCTAGGAGCCAGTCTTTACTTAGGTGAAATATGTCAGAGGCCTGATTGCGACTGTGCAACAGAAAAATAGGCGATGCACTACATAATATGCGGATACCCAACCCGAGCGTTTCAAAGTACAACTCACTACTCGGTTGCAACTACTCTGGATTCAGAATTACATCCAACTGTGATTATTTCTTACTTACCTTAATTACTATTTTAATGGGAATAAGCCACAATTGAAGGTTAAAATTATTGAATTGAAAGTTATTGACGTTTCAATCTCCACTTCGAAAATGGTTCGCAAATACTGGTATTTTGAAAATGATTTTCGAAGTGGAGATTAAAACGTCAATAAACTTATTTTAACCTTCAATTGTGGCTTATTCCCATTAAAATAGTAATTACTTTAAAATGCCACAAAAAATTTGATATTCTAACGTTCTAGAATATTATTATCGACAATGAAAAAGTAATAAAGTTATTGAAAAGCTGGTGAAAAAAAAAACAGGAAGAAAAACAGGATTGAAATCAACAGTACTTTCCCAGTAGTACTCTTATTAGCTAATACTTCTCTTTTTTGTCTATCCTCGGTAAAAATATACAAAAAACATACTCAAATTACTTTATAATTATCTACAATTATTTTTACTCCCCATTAAAATTGTTTTAATTCTCACAGTTTCTCTGGAAAACATCAACACAGATGTCAATGAATTGGAAAAGGGCATGGAAGCTGTTCGAAAAGAGGCAGAAATTCGGGGTAGAGGTAGTCATAGTCTAGTCGTTAGAGATTTCCTTGCCAATGCAGAAGACAAACTTAGAAGACTGAAGAGCGACGCCAAAATGGCGCAGGAGGCTTTTAGGGAATGTGTCGAGTATTTCGCAGAATCTCCAAGAACCACGGATGCAAATACCTTCTTTTCGTTGTTGGTGAGATTTGTCAAAGCATTTAAGGTAAGGTATTTTTTAAACTTAACTTAATTTAAAATACTGAATTTAATATTAATTCATTTCATTTAATTTAATTTATACTGAATTAATAACATCAGCATTTTTAAATCGTTCCTTCAGCTTAATTACATTCCCTAGATCATAATTCATTTTAGAGTGTCTTTTTAATGTTATTGTATATATGGTCGATATGTCTGGTTGTTACAGCGACTGCTGTTGTGTTTTAAACTGTTTCTTGTCTAACACACTACATAAGTTTATGCAGTACAAAGATAAATACACTGTTTTTATCGTTTGTTATAGTTAGAAAATTATATATATTTCTTGAAATATAAATAATAAAAAAACGGGTGTGGCAGTCCAGTGGGACTGCCGGTGGAAGTTACACTTCTATACACGCATTCGCCGTTACAAATTTATTTGGGAGTAAATCTTCACAATCATTACATATGTAATGCTATAGGTAAGACATAGCAGAAAGAGAAACAGAATTAATAACAACTTACTAACAATGAAGGATTGAATCAATATTTTGATGAAAATGTATATTTTTATTTTCATATATGTATGAAAGGAGTTGAATGCAAAAATTTTTTTACACATACTCTGCAGTAAAATTCATTGTTTATTTTGGTATTAATATAATAATACAATACAAATTAAACTACAATATTCATAAGTATTTAAAAATGACAATAATATACATAAAAAAAATACACTACAATACAGTGCAACATAATTCCATATAATAATACAATACAAATTAAAATGCAATATCCATAAGTATTTAAAAATGACAATAATGTAATAATATTAATAAAAAAGTCCTCCCCGACTGGGAATCGAACCACGGTCTCCCGCGTGACAGGCGGGGATACTGACTACTATACCACCGAGGACATAACACGAATGTATTTCAAAATTAACAGTTCTGGATCATACAGTGATTTATTGAGATTATTATTTTGAAATACAAAAGACTATAGGTATAATTATGAACATTTAATAAATAATACAAAACATGTCACATAAATAATAATATTAATAAATATTTTATTATATGTATAATATTATATGTATATATATCTTTATATAATATATATAATATTAAATTATATATACAAAAGGAACATTTTTATATTCGAGAGAGGAAGAGAGAGAAAATATATCTTCTGTCTCTCTCTTACTCATTATCTTACATATGTAATGATTTCACAGATTCACTCCCATACAAATTTCCAACGTGGAGCGCGCGTATAGAAGTATAACTTCAAAAACAAAAAAAATATATTTTAACAAGAAAAACAATTTATTGAATTAAAGTAATATAAAATTGTGTTAAAATTAAATAAAAAATTCTAATATTTTGCTTGACCATCACGTGAACGAATTAAATTTCTTAATCTATTAGGCATACTCTCAATTAATGCATTCAAAAAAATTTGATACAAAATTGTCCATATGTGCTTCACAGCTTCACTTAACTGTTGAAACGCATTCACAGGATTATCTAACACATTTATATGTCATGTCATAGCGGCCCAGGCATGTTCTATGCAGTTCATATCTGGTAACCGGGCTGGCCGCTCCATTCTGTCAATACCCTGATACTGTAATCTTCCGTTCACAATTCTTGCACGATGGGGACGGGCATTGCCAAAAGGACAAAACTTTCTCAGATTTTTTGCATCCACAAATGGTACAATAATTGGTTCTGCAACCATATCTCTGTATCTCTAAGCCGTCATCGCAGCATTTGTCAGAACCACTAAGTCGGTGCGGCCATCAAAACAAATACCACCCCAAACGCAAAAAGAGCCTCCCAAAAAAGCAGTTGTAGGCAACCTATAATGTTCATTATACCTCTCTCCTCGTTCCTCCAAACCAAAATACGACCATCGGAATTGTTTATACGAAATCTAGACTTATCTGTAAATAAACAGTTTTCCATTCGTTGATTGTCCAGTTGCAGTGTTTGTAAGCCCATAGGCTTCTTAATAGGCGATGTTCCCTGGTTAGTACTTAATGAGATTAACGTCTTCTTGCTCTTAAGCCAGTCATTTGAAACCTTCTAGCAGTTTAGTTTGAAATCTTTCTTCCAGTGGCGTTACGCAATGTTCTGTTGATGCGGGAATACAGGAAACAATAAAGCTAAAATGTTTGCGTTGGCGTCAAATGAATCAATATTCAGAAAACATTACTGGAGGTAGGCAAAAATAAACTGAAAACAAGTTCAAGAAAAAAAAACAGTAGATGCTTACCGATCATCTACCGACTAATCTTCGAGCTGGTGGAAGAAAGAAGAAAATATAAGGGAGAAAATAAAATAAAATACAAACAATAAAATAATAGGAAAAAATATGAAAGATGCTAAGTCAACATGAATCATGAATCGATGATGAAGAGAGAACGAAAAATATGCTAAAAAGTTTAAAAAAAAAACAAGATGGCCTTTTTAAAGAGTACTTACTCAAGAGGACTCACTCATTTGGTGACATCAATCTACGAGCGAAACTATAAAATCCGACATTACTGAAAACATTTAATTGTCGGCAGTGTGTTCTCATAGCAAGACAGAGTCAAACTAGTTTTTACATTAGTAAAATATTTAGAGTATTTATTGTTTTTTCTTCCAACAGTCGTTTTTAATACTTGATATCGAATTCAGTATGAAATTTAAAAAAAAGTTTTTAGGATTCTCTTTTTTCGGGTTTATGAAGTTTAGAAACATACCCACTTTTAAACCTTTTCATTGAAGTATATAAGATGAGAGTAGTTCCCCAGCACTGATTGTTTTTCACTTTTATAATAATTCTAACATGAAAATTCTGAGAGTTATTCATAAAATACTATAAAATATTATAAGAAGAATCCCTAGAGGACTTGGACTTAGGGAAGCACTTTTTGCCATTAAAATGCTTTCTCATAGACGCTAGATCTGAATCAGAATATTTATTGATATTTCATTAATTTCGAACATGCAATCTAGAAAAAATACTAATGGCAATATTAAAAATCAAAAATATAGACTGCCGTGATCGCCGAATTGTCATCCAATTGTATTTGAATGAGAAGAAATAAGGGGTAAGAGAATGTACAAAAAAGAGGGAAGTTAAACCGAGCTGCGTTTTTAAAATAACAATAACCAAAATTAAAAAAAAAAAATTAAAAATTACGAATTTAAAATCCGACAAATATTGTTAAACATTCAAGTGTTCGCTAATAAAGACCTTTTTATGCATCTCAATTACGAGCTCTAAGATGTTACGTAATTATGCTGCTGACTGCTCTTAACTGCTCTAAATACGTAATTAAAAATTATAAAAAATATGGTTTAACTGCTGAACTGCTCTTAACTGCTCTAAATACGGAATTAAAAATTATAAAAACTATGGTTTAACTGCAGCTAAGTACAGTTATTAAGAGCAGCAGTTACCAAACTTACCATAGCTATGATTATAGACAATCTCTATGCGAGATGTAACTTTAAGAAGAAAAAGAATGTTCAACATGTGGTAGAAGTTTGAGGTCTATAAGTTTACGTATCGTCAGTTTCACCCATGTGGATCATCTTGATCATTAGCCTCAAGAATTTCTCTCTAGTCGTTCCTATCCATCGTCTTCCTTCGCCAAGCACTTATTCCCATATTTATCATGTCTTCATCGATGTTATCAAGGAACCTTGTTCTGGGTCTTCTTATGACCAGTGGGTCTATCAAAAAGCGTTTTTCTAACTAGGTCATTTTGTTCCAACCGCATTAAATGCCCTATCTACCTCAGACGTCTTAATACGTTTTACGATATCTGGTTCCTGGCATATTCTATAAAGTTCGAAGTTGTATCGGCTTCTCCACACTCCATTGTCATTCACTGCTACATGGATTCGCCTTAGAACTTTTCTTTGGAAATATCCTAACATGTTTTCACTACGTTTTGTTGGAGTCCAGGACTTTAACCCAGATGTTAGGTCTGGTCGTATTATTGTTTTGTAGAGTTTTACTTTTGTATTTCTCGATATAATTTAAGGAGATTGAGCCCAAAATGGCATCTGTTGACCATGCAAATTCGTTCAGTACTTCAATGATGTCGTTTTCTATAACAAGTGGTCGTAAGATTTGCGGTTGCTTGCTTATTTTCATATAGTTCGTTTTGTTGGTGTTTATTATTAAACATATTTTTGGAGCTGACTCTTTTAGTTCTACATACGCCTCTCGTACAGCGTGTTCCGTTCTCCCAACATATCGATATCATCAGTACATGCAAGGATGTGCACTGATTTATTATATATTCAACCGATGGTTGTGATTTGTGAGATACGTATTACCTTCTCCAGAGCCAGATTGAATAGTATAAAGGAGAAATGGTGTTCTTGGCGCAGCCCGTTGTTTGTTTTAAAAGGTTTAAACAGTTCCTTTGGATTCATACTCTACATTCAACTTTTTCAAGAGTTAGTTTTGTTAAATTTACCAACTGATTTGGTATTCAATCTGATGAGTTGTCGATTTACTACCTTTGAAACCAGCTTCGCTGGTTTCCAACTATTCGTTCTGCATATGGTGCCATACGGTAACATAGTACTGTGGAAAATATTTTATACTCTTTATTTAGAAGCGTAATTCCTCTGTGGTTAGAGCATTCAAAGATATCTTTTTTGTGTATGGTGTAAAGTTATCCAATATTTCAATCACTGGGGAGCGATTGGAGGGAGGGAGAATATGAGCTGCTGTAGTGCCACTATAGTATCGTCGCCACCTTCTTTATATAGTTCAGCTGGGAGATTATCTATTCCGGGTGATTTGTTTCTGGTTAGTTTTTTAACTGCATCTTAAACTTTAAGAATTGTTGGTGGTTCAGTTTCCGTTTCGTCTGTTCCGCTTACATCAACTCTTTCTTCTTCTAGGTTTTCTTCTTATTCCATTATATTATATGCCTGGTTAAAGTATTCCACCCATCTATTTAATACATCTTTCCTTATTGTTAATAGGTCACCATTCTGACTTCTCCATTGGCTTGTGGGTGCCTTGAATTCTTTTCTGTTGATGTTAACTTTCTTATAGAATGCTCTGAATTCTTTCTCTCTGTTGAGGTTTTCTATATATTTAAGTTCCTTGTTTAAGTGGTGTGTTTACGAGCACAATTTTCTGTTCCTATTTCATCTTTTGCTGCTGCTTCAATATCTTCCTTTATACTGTTCCAGTAGGAGTCTATATCTGTCTGGCCCTCTTCATTTACGTTTTTATTCCTTATCTTGTTGGTGCTGTTTTCCGAGTACTGTTCTGCAATTGTCGCATCTCGCAGATTTTGCACATTCCATTTTATTTTCTTTACTGATGTTTGACATTCTGGCCCTCGATGTTGAGGATCACTAGGCAATGATCTGAGTCTACTTTTGCGCCTCTATAACTTATGCAGTTTATTACGTCTGTTCCATACCTTGAATCTGTGGACCCATATGGATTGCAGTCTCGAAAATAGAATGACATAGTGTGTATCTCCATCTCCTTAGGTTTGAGGGAGTAATTATCACCATGCGTTTTGTAAGACAGGCAGGGACTCATAAATATCTGAATATTGATAATTTGACTCACTGGATATGATTTTTTTGGGATAATTTGAATACTTTGATTATTGTAACCCACATTTTATTAACATAAAAAACTATTTATATAAAGTAAATGTTAAAATGTACTCTTTTAAAATTAATTAAATGAATTTGATAGATTTAAGATGTTACAAAAACTTCGTGTTTTTTTGTTTCTATGGAGAATATAAATAAGCCCACTATATGATTTTTATAAATATCTTTTTATTTTATAGACAACGGATCAAGAAAACGAACAGAGGCGACGTTTGGAATTAGCTGCGCAAAATGCCAACAACAAAACAAACGAAGATGTTCAAAAGAGGAATAAAATCAATCAGAAAAAGCAGCAGGTACGTCGCGAAATTGCTTTTGTAGAAATTTGTGCTTAAATTATCTAACTCTGTAGTTTGTTATTTTCTACATAAATTTAGTAAGTATGTTTACCGCAAAGGAAGTATTATTTTTGAAATAAATTTATGAATACAGACTAGAAATTGCTGTAAACTTACTTTTCGCTAGTCATGTTGCTCTTTGCTTGCTTGTAGATATAACTTCAATATTCTCATCATGTTTTACAACTGCTACCACTGAGGTTAAGTAATACTTTCTCACCATGGAATATGAATGCGAATATTCTGTTTAGCATGCTATAATTTGTATTAAAATCGTTTATACTTTTATATTGTAAATATATTTTCCAAATTGCTGCATTCTTTGTTTCTAAAAACCTTCGTTACACAAAAACGTGTGCAAAATTGGTGAAAAAGTGCCGCATTGTTTACGTATTCACAACATAAGTTTTGATTATAGTAAACTATATCATAGTTGGTGTTATTGGTAAACATGACATTGAAATGAATATAAAGTAAACATTTTTTAACGGAATTAATGGTGTTCTTTTGTTCAGTATGTATCAATGTTCTTTTTTCTTTATTTAATTTCTGTTGCAATTTATGCAATGATGTTATAATAATTTGCCTTTTGAAATTTAGAAAAAAAAATTTATACTGCTAATACTACCAACTGCTAGGTGTTTTGATAACAGCGAAGTAGGTTAAAATATATAGACTGAGGATACTTCTGTTCTGATCGCTCTTGTCTCTACTGAAGAAACGGTTTAGTATCAAGTACCAAATCAGAAAGATAGTATATTAAAAAAGAATCATACTAACTGAAAAAAAGTAGAATATAAAAAAAATCGAACTAAATAAAAAGATGTTAAAGGATTCATTTAAAAATAGAAAATTTAAAAAAATATAATAAACAGGTTTATTCTTTTTCTAAATCATTATATAACCAAATAAAAAGAGACAATCACACTTACTTTGTACAGTCTTTTAGTACACTTATTAGAATTCTTTAAGAAG
This sequence comes from Diabrotica undecimpunctata, assembly GCF_040954645.1. Classification (NCBI taxonomy): domain Eukaryota; kingdom Metazoa; phylum Arthropoda; class Insecta; order Coleoptera; family Chrysomelidae; genus Diabrotica; species Diabrotica undecimpunctata. Next base: position 70,830,013 of record NC_092804.1, on the reverse strand, counting down.
CTGAAATGTCCATTTAAAAAAATTATACTTTTAAATTATTGTTTCCCGTGACGACCTAGTAAATATTGAATTTCAAAAGCACTCTATGCTAATAAATGCTATTCACAAAAAAAAATAAATATAATTAAAAAATTATGAATTTGTCTTGGTCATTATCATATTATGATATGTATGTCGGAGATTTACAATCGACATACAAATTTGGTATAACAATAAAAACAAGGGATTCTTTCATTGCCAAATTACTAGTCATACAAAAAAAAAATCCAGAATGCACCCTATCCCAAATACATTAATAATACTGCACTGGTACTAATGTTACAATATTTATGGAAAAAATAAAAAAGGATTCTTTTATCTATCTTCATAGAAAATATTCAACCTGAGTGAATTTTCTTTAGCAGAAAAACAAAAAGAATAAAAAAAATACTGACAACTGTTGTATTCATTGTGTCTTTTTTGGTGAAATTGATTGTATATTTTTTTGTATCATGAACCAGAAGCACTGGATACATTTTTAATGGACATCAACTGTATAGAAGTATCAGTCAAATTCACCACAATAAAAAACAACAACTCACTACCTTTTCTGTGTTAATCACAAAAGAGTATACGAGATATGTAACCAAAGTTTACAGGAAACTAACCAACACCAACAGATATTTAAATTATCACTCAAACCACAACATAAATATCAAAAATGGAATCATCAAATCACTACATGATAGAGCCCAAAACACCTGCTTAAACGAAAGCGCATTTCAGAAAAAAAAAACCTGTTAACTAAGGTCTTTAAAAAAAGTATTATCCATTGTCATTTATAAACAAGAAATTTCGTAAGATTGAAGAAAGGAAACAGCAAGACACCAAAAATTATCCAGAAATGCTCACAAGGATTTGAAGATAAGAATACTTACTATATGTAAGGGCTTATCAGAAACATTCAAAAGGATAGGAAATAAATACACAAATAAGTCACAACAACCAACACACTGGGACCTTTTTATCCAAAACCAAACCAAACATCACACACAAGAGAGATAAAAAAGCTACATTTATAAAATACCTTGTAAATGCAACAATTTTTATGTGGGAGAGACCTCAAGGCCGCTAAGTGTTAGGATAAATAATCATGAATCATATATCAAAAACAGAGATTTCGAAAGATCCCAGATATGCGAACGTGCCTGGGACAATGAGCAATGGAAAGATGCATCAATATTCATTCAGAGAGAAAAAAGAAAAAACAAAGACGCAGCCCATAATGTGTAGCAAACTCAGCAACAGAATGCAACAGACTCTGGTTATTAATACTGAAAGGAAAAGTCAGCAATAAGAACCAACATTAACGAGTCAATATAAGATCAGAGACACATCATCTAAAATTAACTACGAAATCACCCTCAGAATTTCAACTCAAAACATGGCTATTTGCCTACAAGATTGAGTTCAAGTAAGTTAACTATCGAATTAGCTGCCGCAAAGTGCCAATTGATAAACATTACAAGTTAACAGGATTTCTTAATTCATAAAAATAAATTGAAAACGATTTCGAAACGTCAAAATAAAATGTAAAATGTAATTTTCATTACAATCGAGAATGGTTTAATCCCATACAAATACAATATTGTAACTTAAACATGCCACAAGAAAACAGTTTCGGAATTTCTGAGGTTTATTCCCAATTAATTATATTAAATAATATAGATTAAAAAAAATAAGATTGCGTCTAACACAAATTGGACGTCACTGGCTAAATTTTTCAAAAGTTACGTCATGTCAAAGTATTACTTTTTGAAAGAGCATATATTCACCAAATTTGAAAATAATATTCATTTTTTGATCTACAATGAGTTGTTAATTTCCAAAATCAATTACAAAACGCCCACATAAACATTTTACATTATTTTTAAACACTGTGTAAACTAAAAATGATGCCTATTTCACGTTATTTTTTTTTAGTTTAGGAGATAAACATTTATTAATTCCGTTAAAAAATTTCTCTTAGAGTAATATATTAAAAGTAACTGCATTTTTCTAACAATGGTTTTAACTTGTCGATTAACAAAACGTACTGTGACTAAATTTGTGTACTTTTTTGGCATGGAAATAGTTTTTTTACATTCATCGATCAACAACACTATCTTTTGTTATTTTCATATTTTCAGCCGCCAAAATTGCCAAACTTTTTGGCAAAGATACTCGAAGATTAAAAAAGTGAAAGTATTTAGACAGAACAATGCCATCTTATCACAGTATAACTAAAACTTTCAAAGATTAACCCATTGTTTTATCATGCTTCGACTAAACTCTATCTTTCGTCAAATAATTTGGAAATATTTTATGATTTTCAATGGAACTTTACTTTCTATAAACATTTATTCTACTTAACGGTTTCTACTTAACAATTACCTTTACTTACTAGATAATACTTAAAGTTGTCTATAGAAATTAAAGATATCCAAAATTACACCTGTTCTTTTATCCGTTATGTAGGTATTTTTATATTTGCTTCTGTGTTAAAAGAAAAATATAAGAACTAATTTCCATACACTAATTATATTGGTAATACATAATCTGTAGAATATGCCTAGACAGAAAAATAAATGAAACTTCGATCGATTGATTTTAATGCAATAAATTGTTACGTTTACGTTACGTTATAGAATGATAAAAAATAAATTATTCTTCCCGCCTCCATTTTTTGTTCCTAAAAACTGCTCCAAAGATTTTGCAAGCTCTGTTTTGAATATAACTAAAGATGATGCATGAAGTCCCTGTGCAAATTTCTTAGTTATTGTTTGCAAGCAATAAACAAAAAGAAGCAATATTGTAATATAATACCTAATAACATACAGATGTTTTTAAAACACCTAAAAATTTAACTTGTACCAATAGATAGTTGAAGAAGCCTACTCAGTTAATATTGGTCTTATCCTTGTTTGCCGTAAGAGACAATATTACTCTGCTACTCTCGTTATTTCCAAACAGCAGAAACGCAGAAAAACAAAAAAATTACAGAAAGCCATTTAATCTTATAGATTTAAGTTTAAAAATATTACCTTACCAGCCAAAAGAAATGAACAGAAATCTTTCATGCCTTAAGGATTTTCGCTTTAAGAGCGTAGGCGCAAAATTTCGGACCAATGCTTTTTAAATGCATTCATTTTTTTCAAATCCTGAGAATACTAATGGGTATTTTTGATAAATTTAAACGCAGAATGAAAGATTACATTATTACTGAGGGCCGAAAGTCCCTGAAAACTTCTATAATGTTTATTTTAGTAAGTTACAGGGGTGAAAAAGAAGAGAAAATTAAGTGTGATTTTTAATTTCAAATATCTTATTCAAAAAACCTTTTTGTTTATTCTAAGGGACTTTCGGCCCTCGGTAATAATGTAATCTTGTATTTCTGCTTTTAAATTTTTCAAAAATATTTAATAGTTTTCTCAGCATTCGAAAAAAATGAATGCATTGAAAAAGCATTGCAGCTACGCTCTTAATAAAACAAGAAATATTTTATTTCACGATAACCAATCGTACCTGTAGTTTACTAGCTCTCCATTTGACGTTGAATCGATTTTAGCTACGAAATCTTCGAAGAGCTACGAAAGTCGTAGCTCTTCGCAATCGTGTAACGTTGTACCATAATAGTGAACTAAGTTACTAAGAAGCAAACTTAGAACACTGATGTACTATGTGACTCGAATGTACCCTTGCTCAGTCCTGGTAGATTATGAGCGAGGTCGTTTATATAGGTGAGAAACACAAGGAAGCTTGACACAAAAAAACAAAAAGGAACATGGAAAAAACAAGTCCCAGAAAAAACAGAAATGGGATATTAATAAAACAAAGAGAAAGACTAAAAATAATGATATGCATATTAAAACGGAATGGAAATATTAGTAAAGTGCAAATATCATAGAGAATGTTAAAATAAAAAAGGTCTTAAATTATATACGCATAAACACATGAAAAACGTCCTAAATAACCTTTTTGCAACGGATTAACTGTGTTAAAATGAAAAAAATGCAATCAAATAAAGAGACTGCACAAAAATATTAATTAACATCAAATAATAAGAATAATGAAATATATTTCGTTATTAAAGCTGATTGTAAATATTAAATTCTATAACGTAACTAAATCCAGTCTCTTATCTTGTTAAATAAACTTTCTCAACATTAAAGCAGCCTCACTTGACTTGGCTTAAAATAGAAACACGTACTCACAATTATTTAGATAATCAGATTAAGACCGTATGGTTGGCTTCGACATCAGTCGAATCTTGGATAAAAGGAGGCCTTCAAATTAGGGTTGGATTGAGATAAAGACATCGCCCTGACAGATAAAATAGTTCTTCGTACAAACTGAGACAGAAAGGAACCAAACTAGGTTGAAAGTGGGTCACCAAACTAGTATGCAAGTGATCTCCATTTTAGAATGGAATGAACTAGGATGAAAATGATCTCCGTCTTAGGATCCTAATTCGATGAGAAAATGCAGAAATGCAATATGCGAAGGAACAAACGGTACAAAAATAAAGATTTTACCCTTTTTAGAGGGGTTTCGTACACAGGTAGAAACGTCTTTCATATTTTGATTACAAAACGGAAAATAAAAATAATTGAGAAAGCCTTTTTATAGAAAAATATTTGAGTAGATAAAATAAAGTTAACTATATCATATGCCTTTCGGAGGTTTATTACCACTATCCAATTACAGAAATCTAAATACTACCTGTTTCATGAATATTTTAAGATAAATGTATTTTATTTCTTGGTTTGAAATTTTGTTTTCTGTATTTCATTTAAGCGCTGTAATTTGGTATGCATACTTTATATTTAATAATACGTATTACTTTGTAATTTTTCATAAAGTATTTCCAAAGACATTAGAAAAGGAGATAGAGTCGAGTCGCGCGCTTCTTAGCATCAGATATCAAGAACTAATTCTTTAGTTGCCATGTAAAATTGCACAAAAACAAAATTATTCGTTCACAAGTAGAACACGACTTGGATTTGTAAGTCTGGTGAAAATACATCAGGTGCCGTCTTGTCAAATTGTCCAATTTTGATTGGCTTAATATTTTATTATTCCTTATTATGTACCCTTATGAAAATTTGAAGTTACAAAGAAATTGGGGAAATCATACGCAAATATAACATTCGAATTTATAATATAATAAATAATAATAATTAAAAACATACGATTTGTGTGTTTACACGAAATTAGTGCAAATTGTAAATTATCATTTATTTCATAAGTTTGAATAATGCTTTTAAAACAAAAATTAATATGATTTTTAATTAATTAATATGATACAATTTTTGTATGCTACGCTGTTTTAATAGTCCAATGTCATTTGACCTTGCATGGCATGTTACCCCAAATTTTATTGTTCTAATCTTTAGTAGTCAATAGTAATGTATATTTAAAATCGCAACTGAATCCAACCGTTTCGTTAGCCGCCATTTTGAATTTAAATGAGAACCGTTTTTGCTCAATATCTCCTCCATTTTCAACTTCTCAACAAAAATGGCAAGAACTGAAATTGTTGCAAATGCGATTTCCTACAATTTCTCTTTACAAATTTTTTCGTGCGGTCGAATTTCTCCAAGATACGGATGAAAATAGTGCATAATTTATGCACTATTTATATGAAAATAATAATTACTATTGAATTATCTCATTTATTATTATCTTTACGACGACATGAATGTACCTAAAGAAAAATGGAGAGAATTATATTTTATACAATTTTAATCTCTTTCATTTTTTTACTAAAATTAATATTTGTAGGTTCGTTTCTTCTATAGCTTGTTGTTGATGATATCAGCTTCTAGGGTTCGTTAATTGCTTGTGTCTCGTTAGGCTTGTCATAGGCGTAGGACCTTAAATCTTATATATAAAACAAATCGCCGCAAGCTCTTACGCCCTCGCCTTTACCGCATACGTAGAACCTCAAATTTTGAATTTAGAAACAAAACAAAAAAGGTCAAAATTGTATGAAATATAAGTCTCTACCTATTTGTTTATGCACATTTATGTAGTAATGTTGATAATACCGTTGACGAAAAAACGGTATTATTACCGCACACGAAAAAAATTTGTAAAAAACAATTGTAGGAAATCGCATTTCCCTGAATTTTAGTGTCTCTATTTTGTCGAAAGGTTGAACATGGCCGAGATATTAAATAAAAAAAATTGGCGGAGATATTGAGCAAAAATGGTTCTCCTTTAAATTCAAGATTAACTTATTGACCCCCTTTAGAATATTAAAATTAAGAGCAGTTCGCCATGCAAGGTTAGGTTTTTTGTCTAATCTGACTGGACTGTAATATATTTGCTATAAATTATAATATTATCAATGGTTGTCACACTGACAGTTTGTTTTGTGATAAAAATTCGTTTTATTTTTAGGATTGTTGAAATGTAGTATTCCTGATATTAATTTAGTACTCTTTAGTATACAACTTTCGAGAAATACATTTTTATTTCTTTATTCTTAGTAAAAGAACGCAAAACAATGGCATTGTTGTAGATTAAGGAAATTATTACGGTGAATTTTTTTTTACTGAATGTTCGTAATAGGAAAATGTTAAATGAAACTTGTAATGAATTTATAATGCTGTTACTTAGAAATAATAAAAGAGACTTGAACTTACGGCTCATAAGACTACATTTATAGGCTTTAAAAGAAGTCTTTGACAGTGTTAAATTTGCCAAGTGATAAATTTTTTATATACTGCAAGCTGAGTTAACTTCGCAATTATGGCGACATTTTCGGGAAACTCAAGATGCGGCTGAGCAACACTTGCTACTGAACTATTTTTAGAGGCAATCACTCTGTGAAGGTTCAGTACGGTCACGAATTTCAAAACTGGGGTGAAAATGATTATGAAAATGAAAAGTTATTGACATCGACGAATCCAGATTTGGCTTTCATCTAGATTCTCTTCAGTTACGAGTGTAGAAGCGATATGGAAATATATATGAAAAACATGTAGAACATGTTAAAACTCAAATCCAGCACCAGCATCAAAGATGCATTAGCTGTGGACTTTTCCACAGCTAATTCTTTTTAAATAACACAAATTCTTTTTAAATAACTATACTTTTATTCTATCTAAATGTTAAAAGGCATTCAGAGAATATGAACAAAGAGAAAGGCTACGTCTTATCCCCAACTTAAGATAACTCTACACAATCCTTAAGAGCGCTACAAGAAACGCTGCGCGTGGCAATGGAAGTCGACGACTCAAATGATCAGCTGTATAAGGACCGTTACAGAACATTACACTGACACTAAGGGACATGAAATGTTGTAGAATTATTGAATCTGCTGTTGCAGGATACATAAACGGAGGTAAAAACTTACAGTAACTTGTGAACTTGTGTAGCTATACCTATTGCAATTAAGGATGATCCATTCTGTACTAAATTAATTTTTATTTCTCGTTTCGTTTTAACTTGTTGGGTCACTATATATTTTGATTTACATGGTACTATTTAATTAACTGCATACTATCACCAAATAATACTAGTGTCAAAGATACATTTGATCTAAAAAGATGTTCAAACATCGCCTGTCTCGACAAAAAGTCTAGTCAATATCTCAATCGACGCTTTTAAGACGCAATTATTACAAAGAAAGCCTTATTCGGTGAAATTAAGACTGTATAAACAAACACTTGAGCTGGATTTATAGTTTGACGCACTGTAAACGTAGACACACTGGAAAAAGATCAACATAGAATTTTGTGTACTCTTATTTATAAATGAACGTAAACGCATGACGGAACGTAAGTGAAACGCACTGCAACGGAAGAGTTGGCCAACTTTCAGTGCGTTACTTACGTCTGGCCAATCATAAGAAAGAATTTTGTGCTGTCAACCAAAGTGAACTGTCTGGCCCGCCCACCATTTTGTAAAGTTGTTTATCAACATATTCGAATTTTGATTTTGTTGATTATTTGTTACAATGAACGTTAAGAATTTATAAAATATTAATAATAAATACTAAAAGGATATTATCGTATCTTGGTCACTAACTCTAGCAACTGTTTCCACTCATGCGAAAAAATTCCACTACGTCGATTTATAAATTGAAATAATATTTACAGTCCGTTTGTTACGTCTCTAGTGCGTCTACGTCTACAGTCCGTCAATCTATAAATCCAGTATAGTATGGCTTTTCGTTCGGAATTCAAGTGTTTCTCTTTCGAAGATTTATAATACGCAGATTAAAACCTTATACAGGATGAAAAAAAAACGCTACAAGTTCTCTTGCCTTCTATTATCACTTTATAATTTATAGATAGGGAATATTAAAAAAAAAAATTGAAGTAATCGTAATGGTACTATTCGATAGTGACATAAAATACAGGGTGTACTATTTAAAATTACTGAGAAAATAATGTACTTGCGTTTTGACTCAGCCTGTATTCAATATAAACAAAATTAGTAATATTAGTCATTTTTGAAAATTTTGGAATTGATAAAAAATATGGCAGCCATAGACCATTGTTATTGTGCTTCTTTTTAATTATACAGGGAGTTAAACTTGTTACGATTTTCATAAAAAATTGGTTATAACTGTGTAAATACCCTGTATAACATGACAAAACTTTATATTTTTATGATGGGAAAGTGAAGAAGATTTCGAAAATAAAATAAAATACAGGGTGTTCCATTAAAAAAAAACATAAGTTTGGTCTGCCACTATGTTATTAACATCTTGTAATATTCTAACTAATTTTGTAATGTGAACCTTCAATTTGCCTACAATTTTTGTTATTAACTTTTATTGTCATCTATTATTCTAGCGGATCTATTGAACTTTATCAGACTAATCAATCACCCTGTACATATTTGCCGTTACTATTCTTCAAAAATTGTGTTCGATCAACGACGCAATTCTTTTAATTCCATGACCAGCGCAATCTCTGGATCTTAATCCAGTTGAGCTTTAAAAAATCTTTACTCCATATATGGGTACCATTTAAAATATGTCTGGCTTTTAGGTGCTTTTGCTAATAAAGTGGATACATACACCTTAAGTGGGCATTGAAAATATTGAAAACAAAACATTTTTAAAAAGTTGTCCAGCACCAATAATTAATTTTAGGAATACTAATTTTTCGCACTACATAAACAAATAAATCGGAAATAATTATCGTTTACGAAAGAAACTAAATATATTTTCCAATAGATTTCAAAATTAAAATAAGTAGAGAATATTCTATTTGAAATACATATATAGTAGTTGCCAACTAAAAAGAACCGGCGTAGGTCCCCATTTTCGTTCTGCTCTCACGTGATCGGTTTCGACACCGATCACGACACAACACTTTGTTAGATATATCACTCATTATTATCAAGTTCTTATAAACATTCGTAAATGTTAGAGTTGCCTGGCGTTGGTTCTGCTTAGCTGGTGATTATTATACTAATTGACCTCAATTATCAACTACTTAGCTACATATTTGTGCCAAAGGAATCGTTAATATTTTGTTCAATAGGCTGCGCTCTTTTTATTCATAACCATAAAACGTTAAAGCAAGCTATTGGGTACCATAATATTTTTATAATATATAAATATTTGTAACTTATTGTCATCTTATATGTACGTATCTTTTATCTTTTTATAAAGTCATAATTCATCTAAAAATTCAACTGAGGGCATTTTGACGGTGGCATTTGCTTTTATCAATTACTTAATTCAGACATAAAAATCTGAGTCGCATAGTATACCAAAAAATTCTCTTACGAACTGAAATTGATACAGGAGGCTGTGATAAATGAACTAAAAACAAAAACGAGGATGGTACAAGAAAAGAAATTACTTCAACAAGACGAAGTCTACAACGGGGCCTTGGAGGACATCTTATTAGGATTAAAGAGTGAGCCATACAGAAGAGCAGATGCCGTAAGACGGAGTCAAAGGAGAAGGATAGATAATAATCGATTGTCTAAAACTTTGGAGGAGATGGAAGTGTAAATATTGTTTTTTTAGGTTTTAAGTTATATTTTGAAGTTCGCCAATTAAAAAAAAAATGTACAATCTATGACTGTTACGTAAAAGTAGATAATGATCCTATAATCGATTTTATTTTAACCAAACATTACATTTTATTTTATTTATCAGTTTATTTTGAAATTTTATTATTTAGATTTATAAAAACGTAAGATATAAAACGTTATTACAAGAGAATTTATTTTTTATATTGCCAAATGCCATATTTCCCTAAAACTTGAAGAACTGTTGTCTCGAAGAGTCAGTTGGTGTTTAGTTATGCTTCATGTTTACAAAGCGACTTTAAATGTCTCAAAGTTATTATCTTAATTTTTCCCGCGTTATCCGATTTACCTTTACGTCGGCATTTTATATCTTTTGCCACTTACTGTTCGCTTTAGAAATAATTTTTGTCAACACGTTTGGTCTCTGGATTTAGCCTTGCAGACTACATTGTACGTCTTCTAGGATTGATAGCCTAAATTCGTAGAATTATCATCTTCGTCCTGAAAAACAATATGAGTTTAATATAATTGTTTTATATCACCTCAGCGTCCTTCTGTCTCAGGGATAGTAAAGATTCATCTCATCATGTTATCAGCGCCACCCATGCTGTTGTCATCAATATTGCTGATGATTTTTGCTGATTCATGTTTGTTTTACCTAAGTAATTTACCATCTCGTTGCTCTGCTCATCCGATATGTAGGTAAGCGTACCAGTACACTAAGTGTTATTCACTAAACTTAGTTTCCATTGTCTAGTAAATTTAGTAATTTAATTGTTGTGTCATGTTGGTCAAATTTTTACTTCGACTGGATCTGTAAATCTCACGATCTGTTAAATCCGTTGCTGACGTATTTCTTGAGAGGTAGACGACCAGCTATCTCTCCAACTCTTTCGTGGTCTCTTCAGTGGTCGCTTGCCAGCTGGTTTTCATTATAGCGCAATTACTGGTAGCCGGCGCTCCTCCATCCCTTTTACAAGATTGTACCAGTCTCTTCGTCTTTGCCTACCCCATCTCACTACATGTTGTACGCCTCATTATTCCCTTATGATGTTGTTTCTTAATCCGTCCGTTGTTGTTTTCCCTGATATTGCTCTTAGCGTCTACATTTCGCTTGCACATAGCTTACTTTTGGTTTTATTGTTGTCTTCTTGTGATTCTATTCCCTAGGTCATTACCGGTCTGATGTAGGGTTTCTAAATTTTAACTTTGCTATCCGTTCGCATGTACGGGTTATTCCGAAGCACATCAGTTCAACATCCAGACATGACTTTAACCTTAATTATCTGCTCTCTTAGGTTTTTGATTGCCGTCAAAATATTCTTAAGCTCAGTTAATCGACTAGATGAGCTGTAAGCTTTTTGGTCACCTCAAAAGAATTACAAAAATTATGTATATAAATGGAATGACCTGTATCTAATTAACCTTCAACTATTGTAATACGACTAGTACGACCGTATACAACCCATGACCATATGAATCTTCAAGCTTGTATTATACTTGCGTTTATTTTTTTAAGAATTGATGGAAAATCACCAATCAATGGACGATCTGTGATTGCTCGGTGTTTCGGACTTTTTGGCAAAAAATAGGCAACTTATAATAAATGAGAACATCGCCTCTTCGGTGTGAAAAAAATTACTTCAAATTTAAAAGCGGATATTGTTCCAATAGTTTTGTAGTCTATTTAATTTCATGGTACCTGTATGAAATATCAAAGCAACATATATCTTCTTATCAAATCAAAAAGTTCTTTACCGGTAACCGGCTTCGATCTGTGTTTGCCATTGTTCCTAAATTCTGTCTCAACGAAATATCTCTTCGACGTTTTTCTTTCATTATTTTTTTTCTATGGAGTTTTCTACAGAAGACGCGGTTTCCCGCATTCTATTTTCCAGCGATTGTCGAAGCAATTTTCAGTTTTTAAATCTCTAACTGTCATTGCATCTTCGACTTCAGGAGCGTCTTGGTCTACCTCGTTTCCTTCTTCTAGTGGAATTAGAGTCCATTTTTTTATCTTTTTTGACCATCTGTTTTCAGGAATTCTCTGCAGGTGTCCATACCAGTTTAGTTTTTTGGCTTCAATTGTGTCTATTATGTCTAGATCAATTTCCATTTTTCTCCGGATATCTTCGCTCCTCACTTTATCAAATCTAGTGAGTAAGTAACATCGTCTCCGATAGTTCATTTCCATGGTCTTAATTTTTGATTTATTTCTTTGATTTAGTTCCCAGAGTTGGGCGTCGTACAACCCATTACTTTTTATTATTGTTTTATAAATTTTTGTTTTATTATTTTTCTTATTTTATTACTCCACAGTATGCCGTGTAACTGTCTAGTGGCTGAGATTGCTTGGCCAATCCTGGAATGTATTTCTTCGTTCCATTACTCGTTATTTTGAAAATTCGAACAAAGAACGGTATAAAATATTATTTGTGATTTCAAACGTATATATATATATATATATATATATATATATATATATATATATATATATATATATATTATATATATATATATATTATACATATATATATATATATATATATACATATATATATATATATATATATATATATATATATATATATATATATATATATATATATTAATATTTGCAATATAATTTGACTATAAACACTCAATAGGTTAAAAAGGAAACATCAATACAATACACTTTGAGACATACTTTACCTTCTTAATTGGTTTTAATTATTTTTTCTGTAGAAGAGTTGTACATGTTGTGCCCAAAAGAAAAACTAATTTTTGCGATGATTCTAAGATAAATATATTTCTAAAATTTAATAACCTTGTAGTTCTTAAGTGTACGTATACAAACATCTTTTATAGTTAAGTACCTAACAAGCTTATTTAAATTCTGGACTATTGCTATTATGAATTATCGCTATGGTAGTTTGTCTAAATTGAGAAAAATTATTTGGAATAACAGGTACGAGTGCGATCTAATAAGTATTTAGCCTAAAAAAAAACGAAAATTTTAAAAAAGATGACCTCTACCTTCGACCCACGGGGCCAAATCTGGAGAATATTGTGGATGGGGCAGCAATTCTTAGCCCAATTCGAGCAATTTTGACCAACCGCAGAGGTGTGAGCTGGTGGGTTGTCATGGTGGAGGATACTTTTTTTCTTCACCTAATGGGGTCTGTTTTTCTGCATTTCGTCGTTGAATCGGTCCAATAATTCGGCATAGTAGACTTCTGTAATCGCTTTGTCCTTCTTCAGATAGTTAATGTAGATTCTTTTTCTTCAGCATGTTTGCATCCACAAATAAATGGATAAAAGCCTCCCCATGAGTTCCTCAATCTTCACATGTTTTGTGCTATTTGAATCTACCACTTTTACTTTGATGTCGTCTAGCCACTGCTTTTATGGTTTTCCTCTACTACGACTATGTTCTAGGGTTTCTAATGTACAATGTTTTTCGTCCGTCTTTTGTTGTCCTCTCGTGCCACGTGTCACACCCAGCTTCATTTCGTTTGCGTAATTCTTCCAATTACGTCTTCCACTTTCGTCCTGCTTCGCACGTCCTCGTATCGTTTATTTTTTCTCAGAGAAACTCAAAATATAGCTCGATTGATGACCCTCTGTGTTGTTCGTAATCCGTTGTCTGATAACGTCTTAATTCTATAGGACATAGCTAGTAGAATCATTACCATCATCATCAATCTGTACGCGTCGACTGCTTGGCATAGGTCTCCCTCAGCTCTTTCCATCTATCCATGTCTCGTGAAACTGATAGGATACAACTACTGTTAAATACCCTTTTTTTATTCATTTATTGCTATCTTTTTGTTTTTCAACACAACACTGAAACAATTTTTCTTCCTTTTGATCTCACTTCCATCTAAGTTTATTGTGATATTTTGACTTGTCACTCACTTTTGTTTTATTTAAAGTAATTTTCAAACCAATTTTCTTAAGTGATTCTAGTATTTTCTCTGTATTGTTTTTTACGAGTAGTATATCATCGGCAAATCTTAGATGACTTAAAAATCTGCCATTAATTTTAATTCTCCTTTGTTCCCAATTTAACTTCTTGAACACATTTTTAATGCAAGAGTAAACAATATTGGAGAGATGGTTTGATTGATTATATTGGATCAGAAAGACGATGTATATAACACCTTGTGAAACCCAGAAAATGGTGGCCATCATCTTTTCGACCGATAGGACAGTCTTGGTCTTCTTCGGAGCACGTTCGCTGGGTTGAAGTCCACTGTTCCGACTGTTCCTTAGTATCTGGTGTACACCAGTGGATCTACTTCGTCGACGGTCACGAAAAGACGCAGACACTCCTTCGAATTGCGCTTAAACAGCGACAAACACTGCTCTGAAGTGCTTTCACGGTTGAGCTTGTTGTTCGGAGTGAGAAAACGCGGTACCCATTATGCCGATAGCTTTCTAATTTAATTTTACTTGGTCATTTCTGTTCCAAAAACAAGGATCGAATCACCAACTGATATTTTCCTGCCTCCATTTTTCTAAAATACGAGAACACGTCCGCTTCCACCCGCGGTCAAAACAAAACTACGAGCCCGATTCGGTTGAAATTATTAGCCGTCTACGAGAATGTACTAGATACTAGACGATAGTAAATTCTTCTTGCGATAGTGGCGCCATCGGACGTTAAGGTAAGAACTTATCGGACTGCTGTCGTATTTTTTAATTAACAGATACATAGTCGAATGAAGGTTTGAATGTTGAAAGTTATTCTTATTGTCTTTGAAAAATTACTATTTCATATGCTTTAACAATCTAATCATTGGAATTAAAATTATAAGATTATATCCACTTTTTAAATAGTGTTCTAGATTAGGACGTTATGTTAAAAGCTCATAAACTATTGATAAAGTTGAACTTTATTTGTGCGTTTTCCTGATGTTAAATAAAACCAACTCTCATTCACAAACAACGCAATCCATTAATTTTTGGTTGGTGAACTTCGAAAATTAAATAGGCAAAGAGAATGCAAAATAAAATATCAAATTTAAATCAAATATAATTTGATAATTTTGTCTTACAATGGCAGGTTTTAAATGCTTTAATTTTTTCGTGGAATATGAAATATAAGTTTTGAATTTCTTTACAAATACAGAATCTTTGCTGTGGGTAATTGCAAACATTTTTTTGTTTATAATAAGCTGTTCTTCTAATGCAAATTCTATTAAAGTTAACAAAACTATTGAATTGTGTAGTGTTCATTCCGGGATTGGCATATTGTCATAATATAACATATATAAATAATATAAAAAAAGAAAACGTCAATGAACTGTATTTAATTTACTCTAAGTTTATTACTATGATTAGGTATATGTGTACATTGGTTTCAATCCGTGTTGGAAATGTTAAATTTATAAAGTATTTATATTGTTAAAAACCTTAGTTTTTCTGTCCGGGAAACATCGTGAACTGGTTCTTTTGGAGTTACCGTTTTTGATGGTTTATTTCTGCTAAAATCTTATCTGGAATTAATAGAGGTTAACCGAATTACTTAAGTTTTTCTAAGCATTTAAAAAAATTTGGATCTGATCATATTAACTCGGAGCTCTTATGGTTGCTTGGCTATGGCTCTTTATGCCAATTCTTTACCAACGAATTTTTTTATTAAGATCAAGCTGCTTCCAATAGCGATCATATAAGATTAGATACGATTTTTATATACATTACAGTGCCTAAGAAAAGAGAAAAGAAATCAGAAACAAATGTAAGTTTAGATTTATGTCTAACATTTTTTATATAAAATGTCATCTATAGTTATTTAAGTAACTAAAGGAAAATTCTACTGAATTACTCAAGATACAGCAAACGCCGATTATGATGAAGTTACAGCCCGTTGCGCGAAAGCATATTATTGCATCTGGTCCCAGACTGCTCTTATCTGCGGAACGATTGGAATCTCGACATTCTTTTAGTGGCGGCGTATCTCCAAGAGTTCGTCGCTGCTAAGTGATAGTTACTGTTATCTAGTATTCAGTCAGACTTTGTTCATTGTTCATTGAAGCACATCATTGTTTCATTGTCGCGATTTACTTAATTAATACTTTTATAGTGAGTAATTTTAAAATCTACGCGAAAAAACATTGTTATACCTAGCGTTTGCTGCACGTGTAGTTTTAAAGTCTTCTCTGTGTATGTTAATTGACTCTTGGTTACGGTTACTTTAATGAGTAATGATTTAAGAGTAAATAAGTAAAAACCTATTGGCATTAGTTGCTAACTAAATCTGTATAAATTATGTTTCCTTAATACATTTAAGGATCAATTTAATTGATAATAATTATAATCTACGAAGTAGATCCTAAAACACTTTTTATTAATATTAATATCATAGCCAATTTTACATCGTAATTAAAAAAATGATCACCATCATTATTCACTAAGCTGTTGTATCCAGGAACATAAACATTTCCCATTTTTCTTCACTCATTTTTATGTAAGCAAATTTTGTTTTTCATACTATCGAAATTTGAATAAATTCATTTTAACAAAAAACATTTTGCTAAGTTATGGTTTCTTTTCTTTGTTGGGGCAGTTATAGCCAAAAGTGTGCAACAAGCTCCTTTTTAAATATGTTATTCTTAATACTTAAGGAATGCTTATACATACCTGTTTTTTTTTATAATTAATTTAGTAGTACTAGTACGTTCAAACTATTTTGAAAATATAAATAATAAGACTAGCGCTGCAATATACAAAATTATTCTAATTGCTCATAAGTTAAAAATAACAATATCTTTGTAAAACGATTTTTGGCTTTTGAAACGATGTGAAAATGATTTTTCTTTACTTGATACTGGTAGACCTCTAGGTTAAACAATTTCAATAACTTTTAAACTAATTGATGGATTGATCCTAAATTTTAAGAGTTTGTTAAGCACTAGACCATCTTCCTTTGTCACAAATCACAAAAGTATGAGTTAATTTTTACAAAAATTCTAAACAGTTAACGATTTTACCTTATTTTGCTGTTTTTGGAACAACAAATTGTTTTTTTTTTAATTTCTTAACATATAAAATGTTTATATTTAAGTATAATTTTTTTAATGGTTACCGAAAATTCGGAAGAATCGCATTTTTTGTACTAAATAGTTATAATTAATAAACCACAGCGAAATTTTTACATAAAGCAAGTAGGTTTTTTGCAACGAAAAAAACTCAGTCAACTACCTGTTTATTGCAAATTGATACGAAATGGTTATTTCACTGGACCATAGCGATTTTTCATCTAAAGTTTCATATAAACTTTAACAAAAATTCGTTGCTCTACTATCACACTACGTTTTTCCGGGCAAAACAGAAAAACAACTCTAATGGCTTTAACTGAAAGATACTGAATTTCAAAGAAAAGTTTACCCATTTAGGGCTGCCTACTTCTCAGATAGCAGCATCAGTTACATTATTTAAATGCCACATCTTATTTATTCTTCAGAATTCTGAATTCTTCAGAATACACAAAAATGCTTTTTTCAAACCTTAAATGCTTTTTGTTTTAAAATACTTGTCTTAAATAGTCACAGGAATGAAAGAGTCATAGCCAAAAATATTTAAATTTCTCACAGAAAAGCAAATCGCTGTATTTGTTTTATAATAGGGTGCGCCATAAAACAAAAGTAAATAAAATTATTAAACCTGCATTTTCTTTGTCTACGTATAATAGGAATAAATTTTTTCTATTTAATATATAAAGTATACTTTAAGTACACATTTGTAAATTTTCGAAATACTCTCTATTACTGTTTTGTACTATATTATAGGATTAAATTGTGATTTATATAGAGTTTTTATTTAAATAAACTTGTATATAGCTACTTTTATTGAAAAGCATCCTTTTTTTTTATAAAATGATAATTCGTTCTGGTTGACATATGAATAACAATCCGAAAGTTATCTCATGAAAGAAGCCTGAACGATTAAAACAGTTGAAGAGAGGCTGACTATAGAAATTTATTGAATAGTAGAACATTATAACGTAAAGTATTATTGATCTACTTTGATAACGTCAACCACCTTAAGTAAGACTGTAACGAATTATTTCGCCTACCACATGGTGTATAATTATAGGGGGTTTGAAAATTGGGACAGAAGTTACTGGGGTGGAGATAGGGCAAGCAAAATAAACGATACTGTGCGAACGGCACTCAGGACTTATTTGGAGAGCTGGGTCGTGGATAAGTATAAGTCTAAGGTAAGTAAGATTGGGGCAACTACAAAAAATTAAACAAATGAATACTTACATAAATCTCCTGGACAAAAGGACAAATAAAAACAACAAGAAAGACCTCTAGCTATTTGAAATAAGGACGCCGCTTCGAAGAATCCTAATCTTGTTAGAAAAAGGCTCTTCTTTACTAAAATAAAGAACACAAACAGAGGTTAGGAGACTTTTCTAAAATAAACAAAACGGTTCAGAGAGATAAATGAAACATTTATTCTTGTGTCACCACAAACAGTTACAAAAATACAGATGGCACAAAAATTACTATATTAGTAGTTACAGAGATTTATACCAAAAATAACAAAGAAAACTTACATGTGTTCTATTCATTTACAAACTCGGGAGATGCTACAAAAACTTATAAATGTTACTGAGCTATAAACTGTGGCAAATAAAAAATTATTGCAAATAAAAAATTATCTTTTTAAATAATGAAAGCAATTATTATTTAAAAAAAATGTCTATTTTGACTTTAAAATTTAAACACAGAAAAAGTTACCTGAACCTCACTAAATCTCACTCTGCACAATGTCTGGGGTCGGGAACTGGATACATTAAAACCTCTGGAGGCAGATCTGGGATGACGCCCAGGGACAAGAAGATGAGGGTGAAAGTCGGCACCGGCTGGAACACAAACCTCGAAAACTGGTCTCCTTTAAAGACTGTAATAGGCACAGCACAACGGCAACATGAGGTCATCTTCAAAAACTATTGTAAAACTGTTCAATACTACACATTTAACTGCTACTGTCACTTTATACCACATTTCCATGACAAAAAAAGGAAAACGAAAAGATTACGAATTTGAAAATAAATTCGGACTCCAACAAAACTAAACACACGTTAAGCAGCGGCCGGCTTTACCGAGAGTGAACACTTACTTTTAAAATTCATTCGCACAATCTTGGTATAAACAAAACATAAACTGGAATATTTATTTGAAACGCAGAATATCCTAAAAGAGGCTTCGATCAAAGAATACCGACAAAATACGCATCTTATGAAATATAAACAAACTATAAAATAGTTTACATTAACTTCGGCGACGTACAGATGAATTGGAAGAATTCGGTGTTTTAGTACGTACGAATGGGAAATGAAATACACTAAAATATTCTTCGATTGCTTTAGCAAATACGAGGGGATTTAAATACATTTCAATATATATTTCAAAGAATTTGCAAATGCTACAAGACACGACGAGAAATCTAAAACTTTAGAAATATTTTATTATTGGCTTTAGGTTAGTAAGATTGGGAATATTGTAAGATTGTGAAGAGGAACAAGGAAATGAAAAAAATGGTGTTTTTTTTAATACACTTATGGACAAATAATTAAATCATATAACATAGCGCTGCAAAAGTAAAAGTAAGTAGAGAGAACCTAGAAAAGGTGTAAAAGTAAAAGATAGAATAGAATATTCTTTATTAATCCCATCAGATCACATTGTGATATAGGACAAGTCATATAGTACATAAAGCATGATCAACAAGTTATATAGGACAATTACATGAAACAAAATCAATAAAATATAAAAAAAAAGATATGCGATATAGAGCGTCTCTGAACCCGTCGGTCCTCATTCACAAGTCAAAATAATCATTTAGGTTGTAAACGCATAATTGGATCAAGCATGCTTTTAATTTATTTTTGAATATTATTTTGATTTCTTATATTAAGTGGCAAACAATTGTAAAATTTAGATCCTGCAAAATCAGGGCTAGTTTCAAAGAGAGTTGTGGAGTGTTTACACACGCTTATCAACCTCCCGTGTCTTGTCGGGTAATTATGAAAGTCAGAGTTGAGGGTAAAATTTTGAAATTTAGTTTTGACGTGAATAATACACTTATAAATATATAAAGCATGAAAAGTCAACAGTCTGTGTTCAATAAAATATTTACGACATGATTGTCTATTATCAATCTTCTTCTCGTGCCACTCCTAGCGGAGATTGGAAATCATCATGGCCACTGCGACTTTGTTAGCAGCGCGCCTAAAAAGTTCAATCGAACTACACCCGAACCATTCACGTAGATTACGAAGCCACGATATTTTTCTTCTTCCCACACTTCTTTTGCCCTTAATTTTGCCCTGCATGATATTTCTTAAAAGTTCGTACTTTTCACCTCTCACAATGTGCCCCAAGTATTCCATCTTTCTAGTTTTTATCTCATTTAGAATTTCGCATCTTTTGTCTAAAGTTTGGAGTACTTGCGTGTTAGTGACGCGGTCCATCCATGATATTCTGAGAATGCGCCTATAGCACCACATCTCGAAAGCTTCGATGTTTTTTGTGGTCAACTGTTTTAGTGTCCAAGCCTCTACTCCATACAACAGGGTAGAAAAGACATAACACCGCAGCATTCGTATTCGTAACTTTATATTGATATCACGATTGCAAAAGAGTTTGCGCATTCTATTAAAGACTGATCTAGCGATTTCTATTCTACATCTAATCTCTTTTGTTTGATCAGTATCGTCGCTTTATCAGTATCAGATCAGTATCGTTTGATCGCTATTATCAATATTGAATATCAATCTAAGAATTCTCTTTTGAGTTATAAAAACTCTAGAAGAGTTTCCCCACAAGACAACATTATAGGCCATATATGAATAAACCAATGCATAATACACACTTATCAATTGATTGGTGTTAAATAGAGTTTTCAACTGAAGGATCGCATAGTAACCCTTATTCATTGTTTTGCAGACTTTAGTGACATTTTCATCCCATGTCATATTACTTTCTAGAATGCTACCAAGAAATAGTGTTGTATCACTTAAGGGTATTTCCTCAGAACTGACTGTGATTTTATAACCATGGGATGGCTTACAGCTCGAGTAGACTGCATACAAATAGTTTTCTTTGCATTTACCATTAAAGAGTTCCTTTTACACCAGGTTGTAAATTCCTGTGCTACTAAGTTCATTTTTGAAATGAGTTCGACTTCAGTTGACTCGTCAACTACAATTGTTGAATCATCTGCATAAAGAACTGTATGGTCTGCAGTTAAAAAATTTATCAAATCATTGACATATAACATTGACATACATATCTGACAGTCGAGGCATTTCACCCCTGAATATGACTGGAAACGTGGCAGAGAATTGGAGATCATGGCGTGCTCGCTCTGAAAATTACTTAGTGGCGAGCGAGATTAGCAAAAAGGTGAATCCGTCCAATGTGCACAATCATTGCATTACGTAGGAGAAGCTTTTAGAATATACAGAACCTTCACCATACTAGAGCCTGACAAAATTAAAATCTCAAAATTACTACAATTGTTTGAAGAAAACTTCCATCCCAAAGAAAATATAAGAGAAACGAGTTTTTTTCTCATCAGAGTGTAGGTCAGACAATAAAACAGTTCATATTGGAAGTAAAAAAAGAGGCATGAAGTGCAAGTTAGGTTAGGTGAACTCCAGAATGGCCTGATTAAAACTATGATAATCTATGAGGTTTTAATCACTCAAATTAAGAAGAAACTACTTCAGGAGAATCCAGATACTCTAGAGAAAACCATTGAAATCAGTTATATAATGGACAAGTCCAAGAAGGTGTCCCGGGCAATGGAACAATCATCAACTATAGAGGAAGACACATAGCAGAGAAGATATCAGATAAACTGCAGTGGCATCATTCCAAGGAAGAATTGCAGAAAATGTGGTAAGACTCATAAAAATAATTCAAATTCAGCGTAAATATATGATAAAAAAATGTAATTTTTGTAAAATTAAAAATCATTTTGCTGCTATGTGTTTAAAAAAATCTATCTATATAAAAGGCTAGGACGAAAAGTCACACTGTTTGTCCGGTAGGGTAAATACGCCACACAGGTAAGAAATCTGAACTGCCCAACTGACATTTCAATCTACTGAGTCAATCATATTCTGTTATTGAAACGATACGTTTAATTAATAATATTAATTACATATTAATATAATTAATAATGCGAATATTTTCGCAAAATTGACAAAAATATTGGTTGCTGTAATTTTAAGATAATATTTAATACACAAAATAATTTAAATCTTTATGTTAGTTTATATTAATACACCTAGCATTACCTACGAAAGAAATCTGAACTACCAACTGACATGAATAAACTTATCTGACAAATAAAATACTTATTTGCTAAATAAAGCACCGAATAAGAAGTTATCTGGAAGATAAATGGTGTTTAATTTAGTCGGTTATTATGTTGTAGGTTATCGCGACATCAAAAATATATCCTATATATTGTTATTTATTGTGGGTAAGAGACATGGATCCGGTATTAGAAGATTTAATAAAATCGAAGAGTATGATGTTTAATACTTATAAATTTAGTTCGAGAATATTTATAATACTTGAGACAGAATCGACCATTTTAATTTTTGTATTGATAGAGACTTTTTAAGAGGTTTATTTTAAGTAAACCGACAGCGGTCTATATTCTAATAATATATTGTAAATAGTTGTTAATAAAAGATTATAAAAGTAGGTATTCTATCTCTTTTTCTTAACTTAGTTTAGGCATTCAATGTTTTCATAATATTCATAATTAAAAAAAAATTTAAATGGAGATAATAGAAATGGATTGTTACTTGGAGATTCTGATTATATAGTCAAGCCATTTTTAAGGAGTCCACTAAACAATACACGAAGAAAATTTCTATAATGAATTCCATATTAAAACCAGATATATAACAGAACTTTTTATGTGTGGAAGAGAAGGTTTAGGTACTATTTTATCCAATTTAAGTGACTGTAGAGTTGAAAATATTCTAATCTACAGCAACATTCTATATCCTAGCAAGAGATCAAAATAAAGACCATTTTAAAGATGAATTGCTAAATGAAGACATTATTGAACTTTCTGAAGTTGAAGATGTTTGAGTTAACCTTATTGTTATGGCGAAACCTGTATCATTTTTTTATTCGTTATTAAATTTTTCTGCACATAATTTAATTTATTCTTGCCACCACAAATTGTATAATCAAAGGAGATATTAAAACATTAGTGTGATTTCTTTGACAATTAATTAAATATTGGTCTGTTCCGAAATAAATATTACGTTTATCTTACAGATAAGTAACCCGAACATAATTTGACTTGAAAAGACGGGTACCTACACTTTATTCTATGAATAAATGTCTATTCTCCAGATAACTATCTATCAGATAGGACAATATTTATCTGGAGGTGAAAAGGCCAGCCCTGTCATGTCGGAAGTTTGTTGATTGTAAAATATTAGCTGCGAATTTGGTAATCGGTAAAACCCGGTTTGACTTCAAAACTCGAGCTTTCCCAACAAATGCAATTGCCAAACTAGAATTATTCTGGTTTTTGTATGTAGATCGATTTCAACATACGACTATACGCAAAAGTTCAGCGATTCTCCAAAAGTTACTTCTTTGTTATGAAAGTTGTACAACAGACTAAAATATCATTTTGGTTACTTCCTAGCCGTAAATAAGAGGAAGTAAAAAAAATTGAGTAGAGTGACTGTAGATAGCAATTGATTGGCTTTCCCGTCGCACGGTGGCGGGAAAAATCACTAGTATATAATATGAGTATTAATACAGTAGACAATATAGATTTTATAATTAATCTTTAAAATATAAATTGTAGGGAACAATATTTTTTATAGGTATTTAATGGAAATTAATAAAGAAAACTATGTTGCGGTAAATGTGATGATAGGGAAGTTAATGCGTAGAAATCGGGCTGTGAATATAAACAGCGAGGAAGCGATGGTATAATACAAGTACGACTAGTAATGAAACATAAATCGAAAATTATTAATTTGCGGAAAGTTTAGATAACAAAATCATTATAATATTTATTTATTTACGGACTTGGAACAACTACACAATATACAAAATTACAGATAAGTAGGATAAAAATATAAAAAGCCACAAAATGTTGTAGGCGTAGGGTGCATTATGAATAGTGACTATGGACACAGTTTCGATTTTAACTGATTAATTATACAGCCAAATTATATCAGGTATACTATTAAATTTATTACAAATTCTAGTTATAGCTGACTGTTGGCCATATACTGTACGATGGAATTCAATTGCAAAGTATCTGAACTACGGGTAGCTCTTGTAGGTACCAGAAAATTCACAGAGTTAAGAGTTCCTGGACAATGTAATGAATTGTAACACAATGTACATATATAAGAAAAATATATCCAAATAAGTTATTCTATGTGTAAGAAGTGGGATATTCAAAAGACATTACAATGACGTAGAATTTATTTTATCGTAGGGAATATTCATTCTATAAACAATAGTCCTTAAAAACTTTTTTTAAACTCTTTCCATTCTAGTAATATACACATCACTATATGGTGTCCACACAATTGATGCAAATTCCAGGATCGAACATACTAAAGAACAATAAAGAATTTTGAAGCAGTAGATGTTAGAAAAATCTTGAGAGCGACTCACCACAGGAAGCACTCCAAATGGCCTGTATCGATAAGAAACCGCCAGGCTTTGAACTGACCCGCAATATATGGAAAACGCTAAACAGAATAAGAACAACCAACGGTAGATGTGCTGACAGCTTATTTAGATGGGAAAAAGCCTTTATTCCTGAGTGTGAGTGTAGTGCGCAACGACAGACCGTCCGTCACATTGTTGAAGAATGCCCCCGAAGGCGATTAGCTGGAGTTTTTGATGAGTTCCTGAATGCGACTGAAAATAATATAATACATTAGATGTTCGTTTGTAATACTCCATGTAATGTTTTATATTGATTTTTAATTATGTGTTCTTATCGTGTGCCATACGATAAATAAATAAAAATGTAATTTTACGTGCTTTGCACTTGAATGCCAATACAGAAATCCCTCAGAGCAAGCTGTGTGTTTCTTCAATAATAGAATGGATATTATATTATTTATTAGAAATAAGCCTAGATGACTCCTTAGTTTTATGCCGAGGAAGGTTGAAATTTAGACAACATGTTAAAAGACGTAAATCTGGAATAAAGTTGTACACGTTAACAGAACATTCTGTTAACATTTCAGAACATGGGCCGATTTAAAAATTTGTAGTTCAGAGGCTACATCAGCGCGTCATCACTATTAATTCGAGAAATAGTAGCCGCACCGTCTTTCGAAAGTTCTGCGAACCTTTGGCAACAGTGCGTCGGCAGTACGTGAGACTATCAAAAAGGAAGGCACAATATTGTGATAATTATAATTGGAGTTCGGATCGGAATTAAAAGCATAAAGGAATGCAAAAAAAGCATTAAGATTGTATGAAAATATTTTATTATTTATTTATTATACAAAAAGGAATAAACATAAGCATATAAATTTTAACAAACCTTTTTTTACGAAAATTAGTATAAAACATCTTAGCTTAAGAATTAGTAAGTAATTACCTATCATAAATTTAATAATAATATACAGTGTGTTCCAACGAAAATTTGACGCCCCCATAAACTCAGAAACCAAGAGTTTTTCAAAATAAAAAAAACTCGTCAATTTGTATTGGGCGCGGGACAAATTTTCATGCAAAATTCATGCCCTCAAATGTAACCTCCTACTGCCACGCATCAACCCCCAGTTTTTTTTTAAATAGCAAGTGTGGTCTAGTGGCATACCATCTGAAAGGTATTTTTTCCTCTACACGATACTTTTTTTTAATTTACGAAATAACTTTAAAGATAATTTTGGCTAATTTATTGGTTGAACATCAGTAATAACAAAAAACATAAAATTTCATTAAATTAACCAATTTAATGTTCGAAATGACCTCCTGTGACCTCCATACAATAATACAATATATTTTCAAAGCCTCTTCGTACATTTGCAAATACCTTCGGTGTGAATAATGGGCATTCTGTCACAATTATTTGTCGCAACTCTGCAATATCTACAGGCGGAGTGGCGTATATTTTTGATATTAGGTGTCTCCACAAAAAAAAATCTAAAGGCGAAAGATCTGGTGTCCGATCCACTCTATTGGATCCCTTCTGATAATCCAGCGCCCTGGAAAACGTTGATTCAAAAGTTGTCTTACGCGTATATGATAATGTGGGGATGCCTTGTCCTATTAGAAAGTCATTTTATTGTTTAAAAGATTATCATCAAATTCCAATGTGTCAGTGATCAGCGGATAAATACTATGTCTATTATCCTTCGGACACTTAAAGGTTCAGGCAGAATACTAAAATAAATTTAAAATAATATAAGACAAAATTGTTTCGTTATACTTTGTTTTAATATAAATAATAGTAAAAGTAACAATAATAACTTTGAATTTTTTTTTAAACAAGCTTTACTATTATTACAGAATACTAAAATAAATTTAAAATAATATAAGACAAAATTGTTTCGTTACACTTTGTTTTAATATAAATAATAGTAAAAGTAACAATAATAACTTTGAATTTTTTTTTAAACAAGCTTTACTATTATCAACACTGTCGACAATGCTCAATATGGGGTCAACCTAGTTGCTAGTTGCACAGTCAGGTTGCGTGTCAGTTTGAATGTTGTTAGTACCACTAAAAATATAACTAGTAAATTCCACAAAATTAATGTAGATACTTGCATCATGGTATTTTCAATACTTTGAAAAATTTGACGATTACTATTCCAGTTTTTCTGCCCAATATCGGGTTACGTCTACACCCTTTGTATTTGCGAGCCATAAATCATCGAGGGTGCACTGTGATGGGCAAAGTCTGCATACTCTCAGGTGCTCCACGTTCTATATTTCCCCATATTCACAAAGTGCGTCGCTGTCTGTCTTGATGCCCCATTTAATGAGGTTCTGTTTTACAGGGGCAACACCTGTGCCTATGCGATTGAGTGTCCGCCAGGTTCTCCAGTCCAGGTTCATTCCATTAGGTCGTTCTGGATGTAGGGGGAACAGTTCGGGTGGTTCGACGCTGACATTTCTCATAAACCTTTTCCTTGATTTAAGTCGGCTGATTCCTGGCGGTTCGTCAAACCCGTATAATTGGTGCTTTTCATCGAAAGTTTGCCTGAACTTCTCCACATATTGTGAGGCGCATCTACGGTCGTCTGGTGATGCGAATCCAGCTACCCGGTACAGTAGGGGTAGGGGGGTAGGCTTCATACAACCGGTAATTATTCTACATGTTTCATTTAACGCCGTGGTGACTTCTTGGGCGTGTCTAGATCTACCCCAGACGGGACAAGCATATTCCCCTGTTGAGAAACATAAGGTCTCAGCTGTTGCCTTCAAGACCTGGGGGTTTGCACCCCACTTGCTACCTACAAGTTTCCGGAGAAGGTTGTTTCTCGTAGAAATCTTTTGTCTTGTGCTCTGACAGTGGAATTTATACGTTAGTGACCGGTCTAGTACTACTCCAAGATATTTGGGCCTATCAGTATGTTTCAAGCGTTGTCCCTCCCAAGAAACATTCAGTTTTACATGCGCCAGTTGGTTGTTGAGATGAAATGCACATACTTGGGTTTTAGTAGGGTTTGGCTTTAATGAGTTTTGTTTGTAGTAAGTTGACATCATGTTTAAAGCCTCTTCCATTGTCGACTCTACTTGTGTGAGTGTTTTCCCCTTTACGGCTATACCAAGGTCGTCAGCGTAGACAAAACTCTCAGTCTGAGGGTGCATTGGTTGGTCGATGGTGTAGATGTTAAATAAGGACGGCGCCAGAACGCTTCCTTGAGGTAGGCCATTTTTTTTGGGTTCTTCATCTGCTCTTCTTTCCATTTAGCAAAAACTATTCCTGTAAGAACATGTTTATTTTACTATGTTAAACAGGGTGCTCCAAATATCTGATTTCGTTTTGTTACGGCTAAACATTGACATACAAATACATGTTTATTGGCGAGAATACTTTGGTTTTTGATTAGTGAATGCACAAGCAGTCGTAATATATCACCTAAATTAATAATCTCCCCAAACTTTTGAGTACGTTCAAATCATATGAATTTTGTGGCATCATGTGTTCAAATAAACACATTATTTTTAAAACTTATTTGCCTTTTATCATTTTTTCGAAAAACTAGTTTTTTCCTAGTTGGCCATAAAATTACAATTAGTTTCTACGGATACAATAATTACAAACAGTTCCATCAATAATAGTCAATAATTTGAAGCTATTATGTATTGTGTGAATAGGATTAATATTAAAAATTTTGATATTACAATGACCTACACATTTCAGGAAATGGCAGATATGTATTTAACTTTGGATCAGATTAAATTATGATTTCAATAAACTATCGGGAATATCGTAAGCGAATGTCAAGGAAATAGTGCAGCCGCAAGGCCTTATTCAGTAAAATACCTAAAATCGAAATGCACCCGATAGACGATTATTTCTGACCATTGATCGTCGTTTACGGGAAACGGGTACATTCCAACCGCAAGTTGCTGGCAATAGTGGTCGTCCAATAACATGCAACTGATGAAGACATTTTAGAAATCATTGAAGAAGTCCCTGGAACAAGTACAAGGGTAATAGCTGCACAACTAAATGTTCCTCACATAAGGGTTTGTAGGCGTTTGAAGGATCAGCTGCTTAAACCCTATCACTTAACAACGGTTCAAGAGTTATTGGTTGAAGATTATCCTAAAAGAATTGGATTTTGCGATTAGTTGTTAATGGAAAACAGTCGAAATGTTAATTTTATTAGAACTATTTTGTTTACCGACGAGGCTACCTTCAGTAGAAATGGAATAACAAACCATCATAACGAGCACATTTGGGCCGACGAAAATCCTCACGCCAAAAAAACGACTCATCACCAAAGGACTTTCAAAGTTAATGTTTGGACAGGAATTGTGAATAACAATCTAATCGGCCCAATATTTCTTCCCAACAATTTAAATGGTGATAATTATTTGCAGTTCTTGGCAAAAGATTTACAAGAGTATTTGGAAGAAATGAATATTGCGTTACAGTAATGAAGTCCGAGAATACGTTTGCAGGCAGTATCCTTGTCGGTGGATTGGAAGAGGTCGTGACGCACCTATTTCTTGGCCACCCAGAAGTCCAGATCTTAATCCCATGGACTTTTGCTTTTAGGGGTTTATGAAAGGGAAAGTGTATTCTGTAACAATAGAGGACAAACAACAATTAAGGGTTAAAATAATTGAAGCTGCAAATCAATTTCGTCAGAAAAATATGGTTTTTTAGCGCATTCGGTTTTCCTTATTAAAACGATACCAAATGTGTATTGAAGAAAATGGGGATCATTTTGAACATTTATTGTAATATCATATTTATAGAGGTTGTAAACATTTTTTGTACTTGTTAATTCATTTAAGCCATTTATTTAGTTGCACGTAATTTTTTAAAGGTTAATGAAAAGGGCCATAACTCAATAAAAACTGATTCTTGAAAAAAGTGATAAAAGGCAAAAAATTTTATAAATAATGTTTTAAACTAATGATGCCACAAAATTCATTTGATTTGAACGTACTCAAAAGTTTTGAGGGATTTAGGGCTGCACACGCCCCTTAAAATTTTTCTGTGCGCTTAGATTTTGTTGTTTCTTTTTTATGAAAAATGCTTTCAGAACAAGAAAGTAACGTGTCCCTTTTTATTACAAAATGTCAAGTAGTTTAGGAGATAATGCAAAAAAACAATTTTTATTTTGTAACTTCAAAGGGTTGTAACTTTTTTGTGTACACTTTTGTACTAAGGTAAGTTTTTTTACTTAAAATATAACTATAAAACACACAATTAATAATAATCTATTTTTTTAAATAGTCCAACAACCTAGTTCAATTACACAAATATAATAAATTATTCATTTTAGAAACACTACTTCACTATGAATCAATAATAACGAATTCCAATATCTTAGAAAATAATATCCAAAATAATATTCCAATATCTGGCTGAACAGATATCGATACAGATTACAGAGCAGAATCGTGCTATCACTTACACAGAAAACAGACGAAGGTGTGCAAATGTGATGGGTTGACTAATTCTCTATGTTGCCAACTCAGTCAGTTAAGTTCGATTTCTTGTTATAGATCATTGATTTTAGGTGATTTTAGTAATTCCAATGTGACACAAAATCTAGGCATTGGATAAAAAAGTTTATTTGAAGAAAGTGTATTTTTTTGTTTTTCTTAATGGCGGTACGGACTCGTTTTTGCAATATTTTATTTAGTTATAGAGTAATTTCCACAAACTAACATATTTCTCAAATTGGGCTCCGTACCGCCATTCTTTACTATATCACGTATATGTGTGCCAAATATCTCGAAAAAATATTGAAAATTAAAGCTGTAATCTTGGAACGCGTTTTCCGTCTTGATGACGCGTTGATGTAGCCTCTTCATGCTGGAGCAGAAAATCCTATACTTGTAAGAAGCAATCACACACAAAAGGTGGTACTAAGATTAATGGAGGACTATATGAACAATGCAAATGTCTTGGAGGATCTTGTATCAGAGAAACCTAAGCTAATTAGTGAATATAATAAACACAAAATGTGGTATAGACTTTAGTGATCAAATGCTGGGCTATGATTAATCAATATTATAATTTGCTTATTCTTTATTTCTTTCCTTAACGAAAACCACAAAAACTACTACTATTTCTGTATTAGGTGACGATTTGTTTTTAGTTGTTACCACCCGTAGAGAAACGATGACCACTATTAGACACAGTGTCACACACAAGACTAGATTATTTGTAGTGTACAGTTTTACTTTTAACCTATTATCAACAAAAGTCTATTATAAAATATAGTGTAAGTATACTTTATTGTTAAGAATTACTGTTTTTAAGATGTT
The DNA here is from genome assembly GCF_040954645.1 of Diabrotica undecimpunctata. Taxonomy (NCBI): domain Eukaryota; kingdom Metazoa; phylum Arthropoda; class Insecta; order Coleoptera; family Chrysomelidae; genus Diabrotica; species Diabrotica undecimpunctata. Next base: position 70,799,000 of record NC_092804.1, on the reverse strand, counting down.
GCGTGTATGCACAATTTTTATAATGTTTAATATTCAGCCCCACTAATTCAATCCAATAATTATTCGACTGTCCGTCTAGCGCTACCCGTTAGCTAACAGACAAAGTTTTGTAATATAATTGTTAGTGTTTCTATATAAAATGAAGTAAATATTAAATATTTGAAATAACAAAATTTGTTTAATTTACTAATGTTTGTATTTTCGTCAATAAACGTACTTTAACCTTTAATTGTGGCTTATTCCCATTTAAATAGTAATTAAATTTGTTTATCGTTCGATTGAATTAGACCAATCTGAAAACAGATTTTATAAGATGCAGTTTACAAAACAACGACTAGGTAGTGCTTATTGCTACCTATGAGATTTAAACAGAAAGTGTTTTACGTATATTAAAACCTTATACAGGATAGAATTTGAAATATGTGAATTAAATCTTTATAAGTAGCTTTTTTTTGGATCGTTACAGTGTAATGCTGAGGAAAAGAGACATCCAAAACAAGAATTAATTGTGATTTATTTCTATCTATAAAATACTCAGTTTTCCCCAATTACTTGCAAAATTTTCTTGTCAATATCGGAAATATGGATGGATCTGTAAGATTTAACAGAAAACGAGCCACATCAAAAAATATTGCAATGGTTAGCAAAATACAAGCAAAAATATAGGGAGTAGTTGTCTGCTATAAATGGTCGCATACTGTATATTTGCAGCAAACCTTTGAGTATCTCATAAATTGCTGCCACAGAAACGCGAAAGCGCCTTATGCTCCACGAGGAATTGTGAAGAAGTAAGTTCATACTTGAATGCTTGTCTGTTTTGTTAAACCTTTTCTAACATATATCCTTACCTTTCTTATAGTAGAAGCTACAGTTAGAATGCGGCAGGTAAGATAGGCAATGTATTTCTTACGGGAGAACGGCCGACCATGTTGCCGGTTTGCCCCGAGCGGCGCATCAGGACCGGATTTAAGAATCCGGTCCTGGATTGTACGCGCACACAACAATTGCCTACGGTTGTATAAAATACTCATTATTGTTTTAACTAAAGTATGATTCAATCATCGATGTATCAATAAGCGAGTTGCATTGCCGAATTAAACAATAACATGAAGAAAAATACTATAAAAAAAGTAAAATATATCAAAAACTCATTGTCGATATCGTATTGGTGTTTCTTCCGAACTATAAGGTTGGCTCGTGAAGCGCGCTTAATTACATTCTGCTCGAATTTAGGCAGGTTTGTTTTGGTTTGTTATTTCATAAACTCATAGATAAGGTAAGTACAAGTTTATAATTTTATAATGAGTAACTCCTCCGACAGGGATGCTTCCCCGTCTGGAAAAGACCCACCAGATGGAAACGGTACGCAAAACGAAATGGAAGTTGATAACAAAATATATAATTTAGACAACAAATATGTTTCGACTGACATTGGACCGTACTATATTGTTGTAGAACCAGTCGATAAAAATAGTCGATTATCAGCGGTAAAAGTTGGTCATTATCTATTTAAACATACTACTTTTAATAAAGATGTTATTGATATAAAATTGATTGGTAGAAATAAAGTAAAAATTATTTTTAAGACTTATAATATCGCAAATGCTATTATAGAACATAAATTAATAAAAGATAATAATTTGATCGCTTATATACCTATATTTTTTAACCATAAAAAGGCAATTATTAGAGAGGTTGACACTTTTTTGACCGAAAAGTATATATTGGAGAATATTGAAAGTGAGCAAAAAGTTGTAGAAGTAAAAAGAATGAAACGTAAGATTATTGATTCCGATAATGAGACACAGTTTGTCCCAAGACAGATTATCGTGTTAACATTTTTAGGAAATAATTTGCCAAAATATGTTAAAATTGATTTAGTGAGATTTGCTGTTGAGCCATACATATATCCTGTCGTACAGTGTTTTAAGTGCCTTCGATATGGTCATACAGCAAAATACTGCAGAAGCACTATGACTAAATGTAAAAAATGTGGTCAAAACCATGATGAAAATGACGATATCGAATGCACTTCTAACGCTTATTGCATATACTGTGAAACGCATGAAAAATTGCCCGAAATACCTACCAGGAACAATTAAAAATTAAAAAGATCATGTCTGAAAAAAATGTATCATTTAAAGAAGCTGAAGGTATTGTAAGAAATCCGTCTTACGCTAAAATAGTAACACATAATAATTTTGATATTTTAAATAACCTAAATAATTTCCCTGAGCTGAATGGTAATATTGATACGAACAATTCCTCTTCCACGAGTAATAAAAATTGGGTACCACGTCCTCATTTCCAACAGCCGAAAAAGCGTAAAGTAAGTTCGCCACTTTCAGTTAATAAACCCCCTTCATTTAAACTTAAAAATAGCGCACCAGATCCTGTTATTCCTAATCCACACAGGGAAGCCTTCCAGTCATACAAAGAAAAATTAGAATTACAGATCCTGCAGAAACTTCCTTGTATTTTTGAAAATATGTTAAAAAAATTTAATTTAGTAAACCCAGATCCACTAGTTATTCAGGAAACACAAACAGAACTCAAAAAAATGTTAGGTACAATACAATATAGTGATAGTGATAGTGATGAAAATTATTATTAAGTAGATGATAAATATATTGCAATGGAATTGTAATTCCATTACTAAAAATAAAGCTAATCTTGCTAATTTTCTTAACCATTACTCCATTAAATTTGATTTATAGTATATTTGAAGAATAAGCTGGAGTAAATTCTCAGAAAAAAAAACTAAATTGTTAAGCATATTTTAGTACGTGTGCTTTTCGTACAACGTCAATATTTTAGCTTATTTTACGTTGGGTTTGACTATTTAGATAGAAATTTTTCCATGTCACATGGACTATCGTAAAATTTAAATACCTGCTATTGTTAGAACTGTGTAGGCTAGGGTTTTTTCAGCTGGTCACAGACGTACTTTAAGGGTATTACATTATTTGTTTCGGTTTGTTAGATATTTAAACCATTTTCAAAGCATATTATATTTATATAAATCTGTTTATTTTAGTAACGTTATTTATGGTTATTTTTGTCGTTATGATAATGACCCATTAAATAACAAGAAATAAAGAAACTCTTAAAATACACAGGTATTTAGTTAATGGTCTTTTGATAGATTAGATAGAAAAAGTCGATTAGCGAAAGATGGTTTCTGATAAATGTGAACGCTATCTTAAATAGTATAAATTTCGATTTTGTTTGGAAAACCAATGATTAATAAAATGGTTAATGGTCTTTAAATAGTCATTCATTAATATCAGAAAATTTTTGTTTAGTCGATTATAAGCGAGTGAAGAGATCTGACACAGTTGTTTTTTGCAAGAGTGAATAGTGAGTTTATAGAATATGGAATTAACGTGTGATTATACACCAGTTAAAAAATTAAAGTTGAATCATTTATCACTTAACGAAAAGAGTGTTATCCTTAACGTCTACAATTATTTTAAGCAACACAATCCTTCCAATACTGTTGATAGTATAGTTGAAATTTCGTCTAAAGTAATGGGATATTCAAAATCAACTGTATATAACATTTTAAAAGAGGAAAAATCAGCTGGTATAACGCCACCCAAACCGAGACCAGGAAGACCAAAATTGTCGAAAGTGAATGTGGATGAATTCTTCAAAAATGCAATTCGTAGAATGGTCCACTCATTTTTTTTTAACAAACAAATACCAACTTTAGATAAAGTTTTACAAGCCATTACCGACGATCCCGATTTACCCACAATAAGTAGAGACCAACTTTGGAAAGTTTTGCATGAGTTAAACTTTAAGTATGAAAAAGTGGGCAGACAGTCAATGCTTATCGATTCCGAAGAAATTGTGTGTTGGAGACGAGACTACCTCAGAAAAATAAAAAAAATGAGGACAGAAAATAAGAACATTTATTATTTAGATGAAACGTGGGTTAATGAAGGTCATACTGTAGGGAGAGTTTGGAAAGACAAAACTATAAAAACATGTCGACAAGCATTTCTGGAAGGATATTCACCTGGTTTCAAGGAACCAACAGGTAAAGGTCGACGATTAATTGTTACCCATATAGGTAGTATGAATGGATTTCTTAAGGAGGGTTTACTTTTGTTTGAATCAAAAAAGACCTGTGATTATCACGAAGAGATGAACGGAGACGTGTTTGAAGAATATTTCGAACAGATGATTGAATTCATACCTAAAAATTCAGTTATTGTGATGGACAATGCAAGTTACCACTCTAGATTAGTTGAACGTTTACCAACTACTCAATGGAGGAAAGATGAAATTGCAATGTGGTTAACTTCTAAGAATTTAATCTTTGACGATACAATGACAAAAGCAGAATTATTAGAGCTTGCTAAAATTAATAAACAAAATTATAAAAAATATGTCATTGAGGAAATAGCCAAAAAACGAGGAATTGAAATACTTCGCCTTCCACCGTATCATTGCGAGCTAAATCCGATTGAATTAGTATGGGCCGAAGTTAAAAGTAATGTTGCTCGAAATAATACAACTTTTAAATTGTCAGATGTTACTATTCTTTTTCATAAATCAATATCCGAAGTAACGACTGAACATTGGCAAAAATGTATTAATCACGTTATGGATATTGAGAAAAATATGTGGAAGCTTGATCATATAATAGATAGCAGTATAGAACCTATAATAATTCATCCCGGATCGGATAACACTTCGTCTGAAACAGAATATGAGGAAGCTTAACTTTAAACTGTAGCTCAGAAGTTTATTTTACATTTGAACTAATTGCCGACAACTTCATTGTTTATTTTTTATTTATTTTTTATTGCTAATATAATTTTCATTCTTATTTCCAATATTATTAGTATTAAGAATATTATTATTTATTAATAGGAATATATAAAAATTTACAGTTTTTCTGTATGTATTTTACGTTTCAGTATAATTTATTGTATTTTATTATTTTATATTAACTGTATGTTTCACAAATAATAGAATTTTTATTCTTTTTATGTATATCTTTTTATTTTAAACCAGTATTGGATTGGATTACTTTGTTCTAAATATCCAAATAAATTTAAGGCAAACTTTTCTTTTAAGATTACGTTTTAGTTAGAAGATGTGCACGCCTATGTATTTCGAGGTGCGAAGATTAGTATTCTGAGAATTTACTCCAGCTTATTCTTCAAATATACTATAATTATACTTAATGAAACTTGGTTATCTAAAAAGAAAACATTTCATTTACCAACTTACAATCTATTACATGTAGACAGAACTGATGGATTTGGAGGCACTGCTATACTTATCAAAGATTCCCTATCCTATCATGAAATTTCAATCCGTAAAAACTTTAATTCCAAAATAGAAGTATGCGCAGCATATATCGATGAATTTAAGATATCCTTAGCCTCCATTTATAAATCTCCCAAAATAAAAGCAACTAAGACTGACTGGAGTAATCTTTTTTCACAACTACAGGGTGATGTCATTATATGCGGTGACTTTACCTGTCATCACAGCCTTTGGGGTTCTACAATAGATAATTCACAAGGAAATCGACTTGTAGAGGCTATAGACGAAATTAACCTGATTATTTTAAACGACGGACGACCTACTAAGATAGTCAGGCCCAACGAACGACCTTCTGCCATAGATCTTACTTTTATCTCACCTAGTCTTTTAAGTTACTCTGAATGGAATCCTCTAAATGATACACTTGGTTCCGACCATCTCCCTATCCATATTAATATATCTCGGGAATATATCCCCACTAACAAAACACCCTCTAGAAAATGGATTGAATCCTCAGCTGACTGGACGCTTTTTCAAAACCTAATTGAAACACAAATTTATAACAATAACAGCAATAATAATTCCTTTGAATTTTTCATGAAAATAATAAATGATGCAGCTTCTAAGTCAATGAAATCTCGTTCAGGTAAAAGTAAAAAACCTCCAAATCCTATTTGGTGGGATAATGAATGCACCTTAATTGTTAATAATAGGAAAGATGCATATCTGCAATATAAAAATACCACGAATTACGAAAATTATCTCAAATTCAAGCATATTCAGGCCAAAGCTAAATTACTTTTCAAACAAAAACAACAATTATGCTGGAAAAATTTTATTAATAAATTAAATAAAAATACCCCAATATCAAAAATTTGGAGTTTTATAAAAAAAATATCTAACAAAAACTCAACTTTTAAAAAACATCCTATATCTGAAGAACTAATAAACCAAATTTTTGATATTGTAGCACCTAGTTTTGTCCCAAATATGCTTGAAGGACCGAAAGAGAATATTGTCAGCCACTATATGGATGCATCTTTTGATACAACGGAATTTGAAGCTGCAATTAAGACCTCTAGATGTACTGCTCCGGGTAATGATTTTGTTACATATGACATTATTAAAAATCTCCCCCAAGTTGCTAAAGAATTTATAATAAATATATACAATGATTGGTGGGTGAATGCAAACTATATCGAGCAACTTAAACAAACTACTATTTGTTTAATTTTAAAACCAACTAAAGATAAAAATATGCCTTCTTCTTATCGCCCTATATCTTTAATGTCATGTATAACTAAAACATTTGAAAGAATGATAAAAACAAGACTGGAGTGGTACATAGAGTACAACAATATTTTACCTAGTACTCAATATGGTTTTAGAAGGGGATATGGTACTATGGATGCAGTAACTCATTTAGTAAATGACATCCAAATTACTTTTTCTGGTAACAAGTATCTAGCTTGTTTATTCCTAGATATAAAAGGGGCTTACGACTCTGTAAATATAAATATACTTAAACAAAAAATGATTAGTATTGGTCTTAGTGAAACGACTGCCCTAAATATATTGCAACTATATTTTTCTAGACATGTCTATATTAGAGATCATAGAAATGTATTACATGGTCCAAGGATTGTTTATCATGGGTTACCACAGGGATCAGTACTTAGCCCTATACTATTTAATATATATTCTGCCAATATTCATTCACTATTTCATAACTCCGTAAATTGCATACAATATGCAGATGATATATGTATATACACCATCCAAAATAGTTATGAAGCATGCACGGAAGCTCTTGAGAATATTATGCATAAGGTATGTATATGGACAGAAGAAACAGGCATGACACTTTCAACAGAAAAATGCTCTATCATGTTTTTTACCAGGCATAGACTACGTGCTCCAGAGAGATTAACTCTGTGTGGACGTACCCTGTCGGTAGTTAAAGAGTTTAAGTATTTAGGTATTATTGTTGACACCAAGTTACTATGGTCGAGCCACATAAGTCACTTAATAAAAAAATGTGAGAAAGGCTACAATCTACTTAGGTGTGTAACAAATCGAAGTTGGGGTGCAGCTCCTGGTATAGCTTTATTATTTTATAGAGCCTACGTGCGTTCTATCATTGACTATGGATGTTGTTTATACGGATCCTCTTGTAATACCAATCTAAACAAAATAAACAGAGTTCAATATAAATGTCTTAGAACTTGCATCGGTGGGATGGTATCATCACCGGTGAAAGCAATACTGGCAGAGTGTAATGAGTTACCTTTGGACTTACGTCGGCAACGGTTATCACAAAAATATCTTTTAAAACTAAAATCCCTTGAGTCAAACATGATCAACAAATTAAGTGATATTGCAAAAGAAGACCTAACAAACCGCTATTGGAAACTAAAAAATTCTCCCCCACTTGCAGAAGCTTTTGTTGAGACTAATGCTTATCACATTTCTTTTAGTAAAAATAAAAATGGCTTATGTATAATATACCCTTTAGATCACTAATAAAACCACACAGAGTTATAATACCCCATTATACAGAATATGATCATATAAACCATACCCTTTTAAAATCTATATTGGATGGATTAGTCAATAAGATATTTATATATACAGATGGATCTAAAACAAAACACGGAGTTGGTTGTGGAGTTTTTATTCAAAATACAAAACAATCATTTATGTTTAAATTGCCATTAATATGCAGCATATATACTGCTGAACTTATAGCAATTTTGAAGGGCATTACTTGGTTAATATCAAATAATTTACGAGAGGGGGTAATACTAACTGATTCTAAGTCAGCCTTGGAGTCAATAAAAAGTATACAATTTGAAAGAATGAAATGCCCTATATTATGCAATTTAAAAAAATTGATAGCAGAATTAAATATAACATTTGTATGGGTCAAAGGCCATATAGGTATACTAGGTAATGAAAAAGCTGATAGTTTGGCCAAGGAGGCAGTACAAAACGGAGTTCATTGTAATATTTGTACAATACGTGACATCTCTAATTTGATTAAAAATAAAATAATGTTAAAATGGGAACGACAGTGGGAAAACGTTGTAGAGAACTCACAAAATACGTATTTTAAAATACATCCAACCCTACCATCTCCACCCCAATATATTTTCAACTATTCCACGTCAAAATTCTATTCGGCAAGTGTTTTTCGACTTAAAACAAATCATGGGCGATTTCCATCGCACCTTGCTAAGCTGGGCATTATACAGTCATCGGCCTGTAGTTGTGATCAGAATTCCTTACGGAGATCTCAACCATATATTCTTCGGTTGCAAAAAACATGTAAAAAAATCAGATGATTTAATTAGTAAACTAATTAAAATGAAATATTTTCTTCCATTAAATCTATCACACATTTTATTAACTGCCAATAGAAACACTTTAGAACTTCTAGTAAATTTTATTAAAGAAGTAAAAATAGAAATTTAAAGCAGCATAACCCTCAAGTTTGTATTCATATTATAAGAAAAGTTCTGTATACAACTTTCTGTGGCAAATGGACTTGATTCCGTGCCATTATCCTTCCACACACACACACTCATTGTCGATAGCTTATCTATGTTTATCAATTTTCAATAGCTTCCATTGTAAACACATTCTTTGGGAAATAAAGATCATTAGGTATAAATAAAGATCATTACCTATAAAGTAATTAGGAGAAGCAAATAAGTTTTAATCCCCATTATCCACGTAAAGCAAACATGTCTCTTTGTCGATTTGGATACTGGCCATTAGACCAAAAACTTATTTACAAAAACTATGAAAGCTCAGTTCTATTTTATTTTCGCAAGCGGATAGAAGTACCTACATTATGGAGCCGTTGCCAGTATATGTCGTGAATTTCAAACAGGACATGACTCTTGGTGTGCACGTAAAACGTGTTGTGTTAAATGTATTAAACTATCATCTGAACTTAAAAAATGATGGCAGCGTGACTATTACGGTGTAAAAAGTTTCGAAAATGTGCGGTGTGAGTATTCACAAAATTTATGACATCCGGGAGGAGGCCCAGCAAGGCGAACTGAAACCGGCACAAAAAAGGAAGAAAAATTGTTTCCAGTCCAATTCACGTGAGAATATTTACGATGAGGGAGTGAAATCTCGAATAAGGAAAATTGTCCATATTTTTTTTTTTGAAAACATACCACCAACCGTCGACAGCATAATAAACAGAGTGAAGGATGATGAGGACCTACCAGCTTTTTCAAAAACCACATTTCGTAGGCTATTAAATGACATGAGTTTTGAATATGGTATAGAGGTCGAGATTCGATAATGATGGAAAGAAAAGATATCATATCCTGGAGACACAACTACCTCAAACAAATAAAAACATTGAGAAAGAAGGATAATGTAAATCTTGTTTATACCGATGAGTCTTGGACTAACGTCGGTACTTCAGTCAAAAAGAAACGGAGGAACACAACGATCAAGAATCCACGAGATGCCTTCATAAAAGAGCACTACTGGACTGAAAGCTCCAACCTAAAGAGGTCCTCGGATTGTTCTTCTTCATGCTGGAAGCGAAACTGGTTTTATAGCATGGGCCGAATTAACTTTCTTGGCCAAAAAGGGAACCGCTGATTACCACGACGAAATGGACGGATATCTATATGAAGAATGGTTTGAGCAGACGTTAATTCCAAACCTGCCGAAAGACAAAGAAAACGTTGTCGTTTTGGATAACGCGTCATACCACTCCCGCAAATTTGATTTCCCCAAAAAAATTGTAGAAACAAAAGCAATTTTGACGAAATGCTCCTGAAGATGCTCTAGGAGCGAAAGTACTTGGGTAAGATTTAATACAAAACTGTGCTCGATATCTACCTTTATTTTATTAAAATTCATTTATTCGAGCATTCAACCTTATATCACTAAATCAAGGATTGTCTAATCGAAGAGAACATTTTCTTCGAGGCAGATTACGTAAAAAGTGAATTACTGGATACTGCGGCCGCATTTCGAGACGAGTACGACAAGTACAAAATTGAAATAATTGCGAAAAAATATGGCGTTAAGATTTTGAGACTGTCGCCTTACCATTGCGAGCTGAACCCAATTGAGATGGTGTGGAGTAAAGTGAAAAGGTATGTGGCTTCAAACAACGTCGATTTTAAAGAAAAAAACGGTAGAAAAGTTGATAAAAAAAGCTTACTACCGCGTATCTAAAGAGCAGTGGCATAATTCGGTGGACAGTTTGCAGGAAGAAATTGAAACGGTGATAATTAATATAGGAGATGAGTCAGAGGATAAGGACGATTTAGATATGGATTGCGATGAGTATTGATTAACGAGAAATATCTCAGATTTATTGCTCATTTGTTTTTTTAGTACTGTACGTACTGTACATTTCAGTCATAACCTTGTGTATTTTATGTATATATATTTATCGTGTCTTATGGGGTAAACTACTTATAAATTTTTTTGTTTATATGTATATAAGTATTTACAGGGTATTAGATATTTTATGTATATAGGCATTTTTTATAGAATTAATTTGTTTTTTTTTGTTTATTCTCTTATTAAACTCAGTCAAATTAATGAGAAAAAATTTTTGAAACGAAGCGCGTATGGTCCTGATTTCTTAGTCTATCGCAAAACTACCACAGTGCCGACATGAGCGGCATCGCTGCCTGCCCTAAAACCAACACTGCATTCTAACTGTGGTTTCTACTATAGAACATTGAGATTAAAACCTTCCCAAGTCAAAAATGTTACAAAAATTAAGAAACAGAACATTTTTAAATAAATTTATTAGTTCAATCCTTTAAAACACAACTAATACATATTGTGCTGCAATTTCATATGTTTTCTTATTACAATAAACGCTGTATATTATCTTTCGGGTCAAAATAAAATTATTGTAAAATATATTTATGTAGAGATTTAGATAATACTTTTATCTTTTATAATGTGTTTTAATTTCATGAGATATCTTTTCGCCTATCATTACACATGCCGCACTAGGATGACTTGCCAAGGGAGTAGGAAAAACACTAGCGTCAGCTATGCGTAATCCTTCTATGCCGAATACTTCCAATTTAGAATTGACAACACCACCATCACTTCTTCTTCTACTCATGGGACAAGTTCCTGCTGGATGGTACCCAGTTGTAGTGAGTTGTCTTAACTGACAGTACCAATATGCTCTACTTCGAAATTTGTACTTTCTACAATCTGGAACAGTTTTAGAAATATAACGTAAACCAAGTTTTTTATAGGCAGAAGTGTTAATAAGTCTAAATACAAATTGTATTCCTCTAAACAGAATGTCGATATCTTCACCCTTTGTATCGGATAATAATTTAAGATCGATTAAGGGGTATTCGAAAGGATCCTTACTTTTAAGTCTGATAGTTCCTATTGATTTTGGAAACAGATTGGCTAATAAAAAACCGATACATGTTTTGTTGTTCTTGCAAACGTCTTGAAAAGATTCGTTTGTCCAATGGGAGTACCGTTTCTCCACCTCTGAAGACTTAACAATATCAGTGATAACTTCCATATCAGATACGTTATGTTTATCGTTAATTTTATAAAATCCCACACTTTGAGCAATAGACGGTGCTGTTAATTCTCCAACGCCTTTTAAATAATCTTTAACTTGTTCCTTAAGAGGCCGATCTCTTGCAGTAAAATTGGCTTCAAATATACAAGCTTTAAAAACTGCGTGATCTTTTAGTCGATTTCCCACCGGCAATGACTCGATTACTGGTATACCAACTTCCTCTAAGTGTTCTCTAGGTCCTATTCCGGATAGAAGAAGTATGTGTGGACTCGAAATGGCACCAGCACAAAGTATCACTTCTTTGTTAGTTTTAACTCGGCACTTATTTCCTGAGTTTGTAAAAATGACGCCGTCCGCAGATTTTGTTTTAGGGTTTATATCTATTTTAGTAACATAAGTATTTGTTAAAATCTGAAGATTGGGTCTTTTTAGAAATGGTGTTATAAATATGCCACCCAAATCTTGTCGGACGCCATTTTTTGAAGATAATTGAAATATCGAACCTCCAATTGGATTTGGGCCATTGTAGTCCGTTTTAGGGAGACCTAGTTCTTCATTGGCCTTTAAAAACACTTCATTAAGAAAATAATCAGGTAAACGATGCTGTACTTGCATCAAACCATTATCTCCATGGTATTTCATGTCTATTGTTGCATTTGGATTCGTAAAATGAAAATTTTCCGATTTTTTAAAATACTTTAAAATATTTTTGTAAGACCAAGAAGAATCTTTTATAATTCTGGCCCAGTCATTAAAGTTATTGGGGTCACCCCTACTATAGATTGCTCCATTTATTAAGCTTGTACCACCTACGCCTTTTCCACGATGAATCATGCATTGTCGGTTAATGGTACCTAAAACAGAACCACTATGTAAAAAATGAATCAATCATTAATATATTAGGAAGGAAGGAATATTTTTGGTGTCGACAAAAAAAAAGAAATTAAAAAAAAGAGCATGGTATTTGGGAGTGCCGACAGAAGTGAATACTTCTTATAGCGTGTTATTACTATATGTAGGTTAATGAAATTTTATGTCTGCTTATTACTGAATTGTTAATATTTTTTATAATAACACATTTAAGTTCTTTAAAATTTAAAAAATCTTAAATTTTGTTGAATGATTTTAGTAATTTTAAAAATTTGTTAAATATTTATGCTTAATTACTTCATCATTATATTCTAATGAATTCTGCCCTCTATATAATACCTCCCTAAAATTTTCTCATGAATTATGGGAGGGTATATTAATTAATTTTCATTAAAAATCTTTATTTAATTTTATTTATTTTATTTAATTTTAATAAATTTTGTTTAGTTTAATTTATTATTGATTATTTTAATTATGTTCTTTTATAATTTTTTATAATTTTTTTATAATTTTTTATAATTGTTTATAGTTTTTTATAATTTTTTATAATTTTTTATAATTTTTTATAATTTTTTATAATTTTTTATAATTTTTTATAATTTTTTATAATTTTTTATAATTTTTTATAATTTTTTATAAAAGTTAATTTAATTTTCTTCAGTTTAATTTAATTTATTTTTAATTAATTTAATTTAATTTTATTTTATTTAATTCAATTTGATTTAATTTAATTTAGTTATATTTAATTTTGTTTAATTTTATTTAATTTTGTTTAATTTTATTTAATTTTATTTAATTTTAATTAATTTTATTTATTTTATTTAATTTTATTTAATTTTTTTAAGTATTATTTAATTTTATTTACCTTAATTATATTTAATTTTATTTAATTTTTTCTTTTAATTTAATTGATCCGGTTAATAGAAAAATATTAAATGAATCTCTGAATTAAATCTTGAATATATGCTTGAGGAATTGCATTCCATTCTTCTTGTGCTGAAATCCTGAGCTCGTCAGCTGTCATTCGTCCATCCACTTCCACAAGCTCGGTATGCACTTCCCAAGTAATACCGCTCTGTATGAGGTTATAACTATATAGCATACCGTTCGCCAACACTTCTGTAGATGAAGTCTCATCCATGTGGCTTCCATAACTGAATTTTCGTCGATCGGTGAACAAAACATTTTCACAACATTCACTGCTCGATAGTCCAATTAACATAATTAAAATATTCCATATAATGTCCATGAGTATATATCTATCTCCCAAGCATCCAAAAAGCATTCTCAGTATTTGTGTATCGTGCAGAAACTTGGACTATTCGGTCACAAGAGCGCCAGTTCGATGCAATTGAGATGTGGTGTTGGAGAAGAATGATCCTAATAATCTGGGATTTTCAACGCACAAATGCTTCTCTTTACACAACTAAAGATTAAAACAAGACTGTCTACAGTCTATTTACAGTGAATTCTTCAGTTTGTTGGAGATGTCGCCCACAGGAACAAAAATAATTTAGAAAGACTGACGGTCTCCGTAAACCATCCAGGAAGGTGCACTGACCAAATCCAGCATTCAACTGGCCGTTCTATTGGAGATAGAAACCATTGAAAGCATATGGATGTCTTCATTAGGAGAAATCATGATCCTCAGTAATGGGGTAACAACTTAAGAGACACTTTTAGTGTGTTACGACAGCGCTAAAGTTTTCAGTCCCATTTCGGGTATAAAGAATGTTATATAAGATTAAATAAATAAAATGTTTTTCTTATAGATAATAAAATATTTTCATTTTTTCGTGTAAATTTACAAATGTAAGAATTTTTAAATTAAGGACAATATGAAAGAAATATTTTTGTTATCTATTTGAAAAATTTCATTTTATCTAATATTTATAGTATTGTAACTATTTATAGTATTGTAATAATCTTGCATAAATTACTGTTTGCATCAGTTAATTCCATATTGTAGCATATTTTTTAAGTAATATATATATATATATATATATATATATATATATATATATATATATATATATATATATATATATATATATATATATATATACTAGCCTATAGAAATTGTCTACACGCTCTAAAAATTAGTAATAAAATACCTAAGCATGCACTAGTTTGTGGTGTACTTTTATATCCCCAACTATAATCTGAAAAGCTGTGAAGTGCGTAATATCTGAGGAATTGAATAAAACCATTATCAGTAAAATTTCCAGCTTCGATAATAAGAACGCTCCAATTTCCATTTTCTGATAATCTGTTAGCAATAACAGAGCCACTTGTACCGCCTCCAATAATGACAAAGTCGTAGGATCCACAGTCTAAAAAAATACATGTAATATAAAATATTTGTACCTATTCATTTTGACAGTATTCATTCTGGTATGAATGTCGAAACGTTGTATAAAGTTTTTATTTATTGCTCTTTTTAACCCGGTATCTGGTTTTGATGCTCTCAGACAACATCGTCGTTATAAGCTCTTAAATCAATTTCTACTTTATATAGCTATTATGTGACAATGATAATTGTAAGCAACAAGTCGTGTTAGTTATATAAAACTGGTGGCGACATCTAACATTCAATAGAGATATTTGAAAAAAATAATTTTACTAGAGAGGATACCAGTAGAGACCTACGTGTAAGTGGGTGTGTCATAATTTTTATTATCAACCGTTTGTTAGGAGTACTATGAGGTTGAATTTTTATTTGGTATATAAACAAAGGTTGTTTTAGTGTAATTCTCTGCTATTTTTTGCTGTATACGGTAAGTAATGATATTATTTTGTTGAACAAACATCATGTGGCTCTGAAGCAACATTGTCAGTTTAGTAATTGACATTTTTTTTCAGTATAAGATTTCAATATGGAAAATTTAAATGAAATATCAACTACCTCCTTTTATGGAAAAAAGACCAAAATGTCGTGTATTGTTCCTGTTAACCCTGATCTCTCTGATTTGTCTGATATGGAGGAGTATGATGAAGAAATTGAAAACATCAATATAAATGAAATTGCCACAGAATCAGATGAAAATGATGCACCTCATAATCATCAACTGCTAACTGAAGAGGAGGCTAATCAAACAAATGAAGAAGGCGATCATGAAGAACCACCAAGAAAACGTAAAAAAGTAGTGGAGTCAGTAAATAATAACTGGTCTGAAAGTGACATAGAAACCATTCCGTTCGAAAATCCAACTATAGGCAATAATGCAGTAGAGGTAGCCTTGCCTCTTGAGTATTTTACGAGGTTTTTTTCACTAAATCTATTAGAGAATATTGTATACCAGACGAATTTATACAGTACTCAAAAAACTGGGTTAAGTGTCAACACAAATACTTCCGAAATAACAGACTTTTTCTCCATTTTGATTTTTATGGGGGTAATACAGCTGCCATCAATAGAAGATTATTGGGCTACTTCTTAAAGAATTCCTCTTGTTGCTGATGTTATGTCCCTAAAAAGATTTTAAAAACTGAGAACACTGGTCCATTTCAATGATAACTTAGAAGCAACTTCAGAAACGAAAGACCGCTATTTCAAAATTCGTCCCCTCTTAGATCATATTTCTACAAATTGTTATAAGTATCAGTTCGAAAACCAATATTCCATAGATGAGGCTATGGTTGCATACAAAGGTACATACAGTGGCAATTTACGACAATACATACAAAATAAGCCTCATAAATGGGGTTACAAGTTCTTTGTAGGGGCAGGTGTTTCAGGATATATTGCCGATTTCATTCCTTACCAAGGAGCTTCGACATTTTCACAACTACAGGGAACTATCAATCAGATTTCTGAAGAAGAACAATCCTTGGGTGTCGGTGCATCTTCAGTGATTGCACTATGTAAAACATTGGATGACCCCCAGAATTCAATGATTTTTTGTGACAATTGGTTTTTCAGTTTGAGACTATTTGATTACTTGAAGGAAAAGTATAATATCCTTAGCTTGGGCATTATTCGCTCAAATAGAATAGCAGGTTGCACCTTGGATACTGATAAGGTTTTGCTAAAACGTAGCAGGGGTTCCTATGTTTATAAATCCGATGAACAAAAGAATATTATAGTTGTCAAATGGGCAGATAACAAATGTGTACCTCTTGCTAGCACTGGTTGTGGGATTGAGCCAGTCAATCATGTACAAAGGTATTCTAAAGAACATAAAAGAAAAATAAACGTGCCATGCCCAAATCTAATCACTCAATACAATAAACACATGGGTGGAGTGGATAAAGCTAACTCTTTATTGGGTCTTTACAGAAGTCCAAGTCGTAGTAAAAGATGGTACTTTCCAATAGTTACCTGGCTCTTAGATGTCTGTATTATAAATGCTTGGATATTATATCAAAATGACAGTAAAGCCAATAATATAAATTTTATGCCTCTCAAGAAGTTTAGAATGGAACTAGCTAGGTCTTTGTCCAACACTGGAAAGAACAAAGTAAAGCGAGGCCGTCCATCAAGTATAGAAAATACAGATAACATTATTCGCCACCCTCTTGTTGTAAGACCTGATGATGCTACCAGAACAGATGCGTTAGGTCACTGGCCACTTTATACCGCTAAAGGAAGATGTAGATTTTGTAAAACTGGCTATACAACTGTGCAGTGTGAAAAATGTAACATGCGGCTTTGTTTTACACCGAACAAAAATTGCTTTTTATCATTCCACCGTTAGAATTAGGCCTATATTTATAATTTTTTAGTCTTAGGTACTTTTAATTTTTTTATTAAATCAATAAAATGTCCTTTAGTTAAACAGTTTTTTATTTATGATTAACAAAATTTTGAGATCTTCATTAGTGAAGTTATCAGTATCAAATAGTGTTTCTTGACTGGCAATGTTGCTTGTAGGCAACGGATTCAAAAACCACTTTCCCCTATCTCCCTCCGGTTTTTTTGTACCACAGTGTGTTTTTGAGAGTTATATAAGATTATATACACAATAAAATAATTTTTCGACATCTATTTTTGGTGTTGCCAGATACCGGGTTAACTAGTTCGCAGTAATGAGATGTAAAATATTAGTATAAAGGAAAGATAGACCCAAAATTAATTGTTTTTATTTAATGTTAATATCTAACGATATGCACTAAAGTACAAAAAAAGTTTCTGTCAACTGTGTTTCACAAGGGTCTAGTTCTAGTTTGGAGTATATTTTTCCTTTTATCTCTCCCTCTACGAAAGTGAAGAGTGAGTGTGATGAGAAGTGAAGGTTTTATTTCACTTTTAGATAAATATGTCCTAATAATTAATATATTTTACTTTTTATTAATCCTTAGTTAATATTAATAGTCGAGGCGGAATCTGTCGAAAAGCAGACCATAATGGGAATTTTTCAGAGGAGTCTATTTTTTTTGCGGAAATCACTTCATGATGTACCCTTTATTAATAATCACGACTTGCACCAGTCACAAACCTTGTGCTTATTATTTTATTTAACAAAATCTGAAAGAAATCGAAAATTTTTGCTTTTTGCGTCACTGTCGTAGCGTCCATTGTTAACATTAAACATTGGTAACAGTTAAAAAACTGTTACCAATGGTAACAGTTTTTTAACTAACTGACAACTAGATTCACGAAAATATTGACGAGTTTATGGGACTGGGTTGCAAGTTACATTATTACCACTTTTGTTTGTGGATACACGTGTTGGTCTGTCGGTTATCGGTCGGGGCTGGATCGTGTCTGAAACTTTTGAAAACTAGAGAGTGTGGGCGCGCTCATATGAGTGGACTTGTTACCATTTTTTGTTTTGGTCACTTAGAGAGATAGTACCTAATATACAGTGAGCGTGCAATTAAACATGGATGAGTGTCGCTGCGTAATCGATCACCTACTTAAAAAGTCATTCTCCTTGTATAATTTTGAAAAAAAAGGAGATTATTGAAAATGGATCTATTTTAAACAATTTAAAACAGGAATCAAAAAAATCAGTTCGATATTTTAAATTTAGTTGGTACAGTGAAAATTCTTGGTTATGTGGTTGCAAGAAAAATAGACTGTATTGTTGGCCGTGTCTTCTGTTTTCTACAGAAAAAAATGGGAAGGACCATCGGCGGAGTCCACGATTTAAATAGTTTTAGAGATTTAAAAATGAGACATGAAGTTTCTCCGTGTACATGTAAGATGTGTAGCCAATTTGATCTACTTTGGCAAAACAAGAATCGAAAGTTCTTTTAACCAAGCTTTTAAAGCAAATATTGCTAAACATAATGAAATTGTAAAAAAATAGATACATCGTTAGCACACGATGGCGAAAGTTTTTTGGCCAAACAAGAATTAGCGTTTCGGGGTCATTTTGAGGGCGATGACTCTGACAATCTGGGCAATTACAGTGAATTGTTAACATTAATTTGTAAAAAAAGATCAAAAATTTTGTCTAGAAACATCTAGAAACATCAATTGTTTTTTCGGGAGTTTCAATGTTGTAATGTTTAAAGTTGAAAATTTTATGGTTTAACTTTAGCTGTCATTTTAATTGTTGTTTTAAATTTAATGTTAACTTATAACAGCTCGTTTTATTATTTTTGATATTAATTTGTTTTGTTTAAAAAAAGGTTAACCTCCATTTAATAATAGTTTTGAAAGTTTTTTGTAGCGTTTTCCAATTGTAAACAGATAGGACATATGTAAGTCTTTTTTATATTTTATTTTGGTATAAACCCATGTAATTTGTGTCATTATTTTTATAACTGTTTGTCGTAAGACACAATAAATGTTAAATTTTTTTCTTAACATTTTGTTTATTTTTTTTAACTAACTCTTTTTTGAGTTTCATTTGAAAAAGATATGTTTTTCATTTTTAATAATTATTTCAATAGTTACAACTAGCTGTTGTAATAGTTATAATTAGGCACCTCGAAGTGGCGTCCTTTTTAAATTACTGGAGGTGTTTCCTGTTTCCTTTCTGTGTTTTGTTTTGTTTGTCCCAAGAGATTCATGTTAGTACCCCTTTGTTCCATTTTTTTGTAGTTGCCCCAATCCAAACCCCTTGTCATTTACTTATCCACGACCCCAGCTCTCCTAACAAATCCTGAGTGCCGTTCGCACAAGTATAGATTATTTTGCTTGCCCTATCTCCGCCCCAATAATTTCAGTCCCCAATTTTCTACCACTTACAATAATACCCCATGTGGTGGGCAAAATACTTCGTTACAAAGGCATTAACATAATGAAATCCTAAAAATGACTCTTTAATGAAAAGAGCCTTTGGAATTATGTTTTTGTCTTTCTCTATCACTATCATGCAATAACGGTAATGTTTGCACATTTGATTTGTTTTTGAAATATCTTGAGTCATATCGAATATGATATAGTACAATAGTGCAGCATTTATTCCATTTATGAGTGCATTTTCTACTTTTCGAACCAGAACAGAAATGAGCTAATAACTCAAAAATACTCAGAAGTTTCCTCGGGAACTTGGATCATTGCTATCTGTCTTTTCTCTGTCGCCATTAAAGTATAAATTGCACTTTGAAAGCGGTAAAATAACATCAAGGAGTCTAGAGAGTACTTTGCGCCAAAGAGATTTTCTTTCTTGATCTTGATACTCTTACTCTTCATCTAGTGTTTCACGTAACACCCATTGTTGATACGTAAGAAAAGAATCCAGGTTAATTTTCGATGTCTTTTGTCTTTGTTTGGCTTCTCTAATATGTTTCTAGTCGTCATAGCCGTCCATCCAAACATTTTGTATTTTATTAGATACCCGATTTGCGAGTAACCAACATGGTTCACAATTTCAAGGAATAGGGTAGACATGTAGGTACATTCAAGTTTCACACCAGTCTTGGAAACAATACAGTAATGTTTTCTAGGAAAGATCTATTATCACTGTCTTTTAAGAAAGGACCCTTAGGTTTTCAATGTACGTTTTCGATCACGAACCGTTTCAATTGATCATTTAGTTCTTTAAAATTACCCGTAATCAGTAATATGTGATGAAGATGCAGTATTGTTCACACTAATATAAGATTTACTTTGATTTTCACTAGTACCTTGTTTTGGTTGT
Organism: Diabrotica undecimpunctata; assembly: GCF_040954645.1. NCBI lineage: Eukaryota > Metazoa > Arthropoda > Insecta > Coleoptera > Chrysomelidae > Diabrotica > Diabrotica undecimpunctata. Next base: position 70,778,255 of record NC_092804.1, on the reverse strand, counting down.
TCTAAATATACACTGGCATCAGGTGATGCATCTGCCATACTGTTATTCTTAGTTGACTCCAATTCTTCACTTTCAGAGCAACCTTAAGTGATTTTTTAGCAATAAACTCAACATTCTTAAAGTACTGACTAATTTCAGGTAGCTTTTTATTTTTTCTTCAGACTCTTTTTCTCTTTCATTTTTCGCTCCCTTTTAGATATTTTCTAGAATTAGACATGTTAAAATTTAACGTTCACAATTAACTTCACTTTGCCTCTATTTGCAGGTTCAAGAAAAATAAAACTACGAAAAATCAAATATACAAATGACCTTTTGTCACAACAATCAAACGAAGAATGCTTGGTACAGTTCTCCGTACTCAAAAAAAATGTAAATGTGAGATTCCCTTAACACCATGGGTCGCTAATCTGCCAGCGCCATGAACACGAAGTACTTTCGGTTAACAAAGGGCGGGAATTCTCCGAGCGAGCGTCATGAGCTTGCCCGCGCTTCTCTAATAGACCACTCTATCTATGAAAAAAATCATTAATTTACGTAGAAATCTTCTTCTTCTTCTTACTTCTTGTATGTAGGCTTTAAAGCCCGTTTCTTCTTCAATATTACCCTTCTAAATTGTTTAATTTAACACAAGAAATTTAGCACATTTAGAAATTATCGCACCATCTTTTTCTTGGTCTGCCAATACTTCTTCGTCCATGTGGTGACTTATCTCGTGCTATTCGTACTATCCCAATCTCTGCCATTCTACTAATGTGTTCGTTCCACTCCTGTTTCCGTTTTGTCACCCATCCATTTATGTCTTCTATATTGCATACTCTTCTTGTTTTCGCTTCTCTTCCTAACCAACAGACTTTTCCCTGATATTCGTCGGAATATTTTCATCTCTGTTGTTTCTAGTAGTCGTCTTGTTTTAGATGTGTCAGGTCTTGTCTCCTCCGTGTATGTTAATATAGGCCTAATTGCTGCTTTATAGATTCTTGTTTTTGTGTTTTGTCTTAGGTGTTTGTTCTTCTAGATTGTGTCATTAAGAGAACCCGCCGCTTTACTTGCTTTTAAGCTTTGTTATCGTACTTCTTCTTCAACATCTCCGTAACGAGTTATATCTATCCCTAGATATCTAAACCTTGCTTCCTGCTTTGTTATTTTCCTATCAATTTCGATTTTCCATCATAGTGGGTATTTAGATGTCATACATTTGTTTTTTTCTGCTGATATTATCATATTGTCTTTATTTAATGTTGTATTGTAAATATGTGTTAATCTTTGGAGCTCGATGCCGCGTCGTCTGCATAACATAATATTTGGATTTCTTTGTTCCCCATTTTGTAACCATGATCTTTACGTACTGCTTGTATTATTTCGTCCATTATTATATTAAAGAGAAGTGGGCTTAACGAGTCACCTTGTCAGACTCCGCTTTGTACTGGTATACACTGTCTTAGTTTTCCATTTATCTTTGCCTGTATTCGATTATGAAAGTAGATGTTTTCGATGGTTTGTATAATATTGATTGGTATGTTTCTTTTATACAGTAGGTGTAAGACGTCTTCGACTTGGATGCGATCGAAAGCCTTTGTTAGGTCTACAAAACATCGATATGATAATTTATTGTACTCGATGGCCTTATCTGTGATTTGTCTTAGTACAAATATGGCGTCTACGCTGAATCTTCCGGATCTGAATCCTTGTTGTTTATCTGATAAAGTTGTTAGTTTATTGATTTTGTTGGTTAGGACTTTTGTAGTAAGCTTGAGTGCGGTGTTCAGTAATTGTATAATTGTTGGGGTCTTTTTTATCTCCTTTCTTGAACATTGGTATTATTACGCTGTTTCTCCATGCGTCTGGTATCTTGCAGTGCAATATTAGTTTTTGCCCGTTGGTTATTCTGTCGGGTCCTGGTGACTTTCTATTTTTGAGTAAATTTATGGCTATCTCTACTTCCTGAAAACTGATTTCTATTTCATGTCTTAATTCAGGTACGTTATTGTGTTGATTATTATTTTCCTTTCCTTTAAACAGTTCCGTCAGGTATCTTTTCCATTAGTTTGTTATTATATTATTGTATTTCTTCAATTCTGCCATTTCTTTCCGTTGGTTTCTTATGAATCTCCATATTTGTTTTTGTGTACCGTAGAAGTCGCTTTCCATCCTTTGTAAACTGTTCTCAGTATTCATTTTTTGGTCTTCTTACCAACTGTTTTGTTTCATTTCGTATTCTTTTACAGGTGTCTTGGAATTTTGGAGTATTTGATGTGTTGTACTTCGTGTAGGCCTCTCGTTTCTCTTTACATTTCTTTTTTATTTCTTTTCTGAACCATGGTGTATTGTTGTTGTTTCTTTTGTTCAGTATGACTTTGCGTTTTCCTGGAGCTTCTGTTGCCGCTTTTTCAAAGTTGATTTTAATTTTCTTCCAGCTGGCGTTTATATCTTCGATGTCGTCTATTTGTTTCAGCTGTATCCTTTGGTACATTTCTCTTGTAGAGTCGTTCCACAGTGATTTTACATTTAATTTTTCCTTGGTGATTTTCTGTAGAAAATGTTTTGGTGTTATTTTTATTCTTATTTTTGCTAGTACTAGTTTGTGTTCACTTCCTGCGTTTGCTGAGTTTAAAGTTCGGATATCTAGAATCTGCTTTGGGTTGCTTTTCTATTAGTGACTATAAAATCAGTCATAGATTTGTATCCCCTGGAATTTTCAAATGTATATGTATACTGGAGCTTATGGTCGAAAAATGTATTATTGATTCTCATGCATTAAAGTAACCCATCAAGGGTTCTTTATGAGATATTTCATCCAGGATGGTTTGCAATTGTTCTTAGAATACCTCTCGTTCCTACTTAGGTTTGCAGTCCTCGGGGCTATAGATAGATATGACATTTAATTTTTGGTAGTCCATTGTGATGTTCATATGTATTATTCTTTCGGAGATATAGCGGCAGTTATTTATGTTAGTGACGAACAGCTTATTTTGTTAAGATTTTTTTCTTGTACATTTTAAAGAAAAATGGTTCAAACAAAATTTGTGGATCATAAAAAGTTCTTTCGTTTTAAGAGTAAAATATAAACAATAATTGATCGAGATAATGTCAAAAAACCATTATTTTTGCAGTAATTAATAAATGTAATATAACTACTAAATTTTGTCAGTTAATGAGTTATTAAAATATACTAAATTTCAACTAGATCAGACTAATTTTAAAATTAGTTTAAAAATTGTACTTGTCCTGTCCACAGTCACTCTAGAGGTATTTTGTAAATCGCAATTGATTCTATTATAAGGATTCATATTTAAGATGTATGTTCAACATTTTATTAAATTTGTTATTAAAAAGAGTTTGAAAAAGAGCTGACTTTTTAGCTTATAAAAATGTATAACTTTGACATTTTTAAAATTTGGAAAATTTATTTATTTGAATTTGGAAACTGTCTAAATTAAAGAACTTTTTATGATCCGAAACTTTTATTTAAACCATTTTTCTCTAAAATGTATAAAAAACTTTTTATGGACAAAACATTTTTTTCACTTTTTACTATTGTTTAATAAAAACCGTACATCTTCTCGGAATTTTTATCAGCTACCGCTCAGATCAGATACCTTTTAGAACCTTTAAATACCTGTAAAAGATTTTTTCAGCATTTTTTTATTCCTTGATTCTTGACTGGGGTATAAGTATCGCTACAAAAATTGAAGCAACCAACGGATACGTTCTAAAATTGATCCTTTTCTTATGAATGGTTTTAAATCGTATTTATTTATTTGAATTTTTATATTATTTGTATCTAACGTGTCGGTCAGATAGCCAAGCGGGCTAGGCGGCCGATTCTCATTCGCTTCACTGTCGAATAGTTCAGTGGATGTGGGTTCGAGCCCCAGCTCGGTGTACAGAAAAATAAAAAAGGCTAACGCGGCAGTTTAAAATTCTAGATGAATCTGCGGCTTAGACTAGAATATGCTGGTGTCTGATCGGCCTATGGTCGAGAAGTACGGCAAGAGATAAAGCTTGCGGCTCGGTGATACTCCTCCATAGATCCCTACCGGAAGGGCGTGGCGCCTAAATACCGGTATATATATATATATATATATATATATATATATATATATATATATATATATATATATATATATATATATATATATATATATATATATATATATATATATCTAACGTTAATTTATTTTAAGTACTTTTATAAAAATTATAGGTCACATATAATATTAGGTCACTTGTGAGCTCGGGCCGGGGGCCCCTCAGACCGTGGGTCCGTGGTATTTGGCCACTCCTGCTACCCTATAGTTACTCCACAATATATGACTAAAGTAAGACCAAACATTTATGATATATCTATGATATTTCTATGATATATCTAGGATATATCTATCTATAATATATCTATCTATGATATATCTATAACATGATAGTATAAAAAATGCAGATAGGTTGGGAAAGAAAGTAAAGTGAATGTGGGCTGTAGTAAGTTAGGCATTTAAAAAGAAAGAGCTCACTCTCAATAAGGATCGAGTATTTCTCAAGAATTACAGACAAGAAAAAAGTACAAGAAGAACTTTCTCTTAACTTACCCGTTATTGTTTCATTATTTGCCTCGTACATTCGTCCATTACTCGGTAATTTAAAATTCAGAGCCTTTGTAATACCATTTTGTATAACATTCTCATAATGCTCAATTTTTGTAATGTCTTCAGCAAATACTGCAGAAATTACACTTATTAAGAAATAGTAATTTATCATTATCTTTAACATTCTAAAATGCAGTTCTTATCTTTAATTCCTACCTATATATTCATATGTGAACACAATTCTTTACATAGTAATTGTTTACGTTGCAAAAATAAATAATCAAACTACTTATACTAAGTTCGTTGATATCGATATTTTTTGTCCCGTATTCTTATCAGAGCTTTTTTTTGTATGCGAGCTGCAATCACCTCTTTTATGTTAAAAGTCAATATATGGTTATAAACGATAAAGCAATAAAATAACATTTACACAAAATCTGCTGCTGCTTCTTTATATTTCAATTCCTATCAATTCCAGCTATGTCCGTCCCAGCAGAAAGGCTTTTCTCCAAAGCCGGCTTAACCATAAGGAAGTAAAGAAGCCGGCTCATCGAGGATTCAATGGCTTCGATCTTTTGTGCCCAGTCATGGAGAAACGATAAAATATTATATATATATATATATATATATATATATATATATATATTGATTTATATATATATATATATATATATATATATATATATATATATATATATATATATATATATGAGAAACTGATAAAACTTAAACTCATGCTTCTCCTCTATCCTTTACCCTTCGTAAGGATGTGGTGATGTTATGGTATTTGACGAATGGTTGCTATCCATTCTTCTCTCTCCTGGGTGCGGTGTGCTGCCTCAGACAGAGAGTAACCGGTAGCGCACTTTATTTGGTCTGACCATCGGAGTGGCGATCTTCCTCGAGTTCTTTTACCATCTACCTTGCCTTCAACCACCCACCTCTCTATACCTTCCATTCGTCTGGTAATGTGTCCAAAGTTCCTCAATATATTTTGGTTGATGATTTTGGTAAGACTAGTATTGATGTCGAGTTCTGTCAATATTAAGACATTTGTGCGATGTGATGTCCAGGGTATGCGCATCATTCTACGATATACCCACATTTCAAAGGCCATTATACGTCGTAAGTCGGACTTTTTAATGGTCCACGTTTCTGACGCATATGTAGCGATAGGAAAGATAAGCGTCCGTACTAGGCACAGTTTCGTGTTTCTGGTTATGTCCGTATCTTTCCAGATTTTAGTAAGTTTGACCGTTGCTGAGCTGGCCATTGTAAGGCGTCGACATATCTCTTCTTCGCATCCACCGTTGTTTGTGATAACAGAACCTAAGTAATTGAAACGGTTTACCACTTCAAACCCCGCTACGATTCGTATTTACGTTATGAACTCATGCAGGCTCAAGAAAATTGTAAAAGTATCAGATTTATATGGATACTTTCCCACATTGGCATTGCAGACATCGAAAGAGCAGACCAGTGCGCGAGTAAAATTTCTGTATTTGCCGATATAGAAAAAGCCGAGTATCTAAATACTGCGACTGACATAAAAGCTTTTATTAAGAATCGAGTTTGTGCAAGTGGAAAAACGGATGGCAATCTTCTCAAACATCACTGAAAACAATTTCATTCAGTAATTCTGTACCCGCTACTAATAACCGATATGGTGGATGTGGCTGTACTTTCTAAATAAAAAAATATCACTTTTTAATTTTTCAATTTTAAACAAGCATATGACTCTGTAAACAGAGATACTTTGCTGACGATGTCGACAAAATTATACAATCCACCAGAGACGCGAAAGATGTTTTTACCCTTTTTGAAAGCGGGGCCAGAGAAATAGATCTTTAGGCTAACGAAGATAAGACCAAGTACATGGTAGTTACCAAAAATCCAAGACTAAGAATTAGACAAAACATTTCGAATCCTCCTGAGAATGTTTAAGCTTTTTATATACAATAAAACAGAAGAGTGAAGACGAACATAACCAGGAATTCCAAGCACTCTATGGAGAAGAAAACATAGTACGACACATTAAGGCAAATCGGATAAGATGGTCATTATATATACTGAGATCTAATGATAAAATACTACTAAAAACAACCTTCTGGGAAAGGCCTGATGGCAGAAAGTCAGTCGGTCGCCCAAGAAAAAGATGGAAAGATACAGTAACGAGTGATCTACGCAAGATGGGGGTGCAACAATGAGAGATTGCTGCAGAAGACCGGCAAGAGTGGAGGAAAATAGTAAACGCGGCCAAGACTCACTTAGTTGTAGAGCCAAGAAAGAAGAAGAAGAGCTGTTTAAGTACAATTTTTTTTACGTTTTTACCTATGTGGGATACTCTTTCTTCTTCTTCAAGTTCCGCGCCTATCGGAGATTGGAAATCATTCTGGTAATTATAATTTTGTTGGTTAAGTGCCTGAATAGTTCAATTGAACTGCATCCAAAATATTTACGGAGATTCCGCAGCCACGAGATTTTATGGCTTCCTGCGCTTCTTCTGAGCAAGTATTCCAACTTTCTGTTTTTTCCTAGTTGTTCGAGAACTTATGCGTTTGTTTTGCGATCCATCCATGATATTTTACGTGGAATACGCCGGTAACACCACATTTCAAATGTTTCCAGGTTTAAAATGTTGAATTGTTTCCGTGGCCAGGCCTCAACCACATATAAAAGGGTGGAGAAAATATATCATCGAAGCATTCTTATCCGGAACGTTGTATTAATATTGCGATTAAAGAAAAGTTTTTTCATTTTGTTAAAAGCGTGCTTAACTTTGATGTTTTAGGCTTTTGCAAATACCATGAACTTGGTTTTCTTCAAATTTATTGTTAGTCCATAATCGTTGAAGTGTATATTTAGTTGTTGAGCAAGGTGTTGCAGTTCTTCTAATGTTCCCGCCAGAAGGACGGTATCGTCAGCATATCTTATGTTATTAAATGGTTCACCGTTTATTATTAGGCCGTCATGGCCGAATTGGCCAGCGCTAATTCTGAGATGGCTTCACTGTATAAATTAAACAACAATGGTGATAAAATATACCCTTGGCACACCCCACGATGAATCTGGATATCCTCAATGACTTCATTTTCAACTTTTACTTTCGCTGTTTAAATCTAATAGAGGCTACATATAATTCTAATGTCTCTACTGTTTATGTTTTTATTTAACAAAATTTCTGTGAGCCAATTATGCTGCACTCTGTCAAATGTCTTCTCAAAATCAATGAAATAGGCATATACTTTCTGATTCATTCCTAAACATCTCTGCGAAAGAATACTCACTGCAAACAGTGCATTCCGTGTTCCCAGACCTTTTTTAAATCCCATTTATGTATTACTTACGCCTTCATGTAATTTCTTAAATATTCTATTGTATACTTTTAAAAACAATTTCAAGACATACCTCATTAAGGATATGGTGCGATGTTCATTGCATTCCTTTGCATTGGCTTTTTTTGGAAGCAGTATAAATGTCGTTCAACCTAACATTACACATGCTGTTTATTGATTTTAGACAGGCATATGATACTATAAAAAGAAATAGAGTATTCGAAGCACTGGAATATTTTAAATTTCCACCAAAAATAGTAAGACTGACTAAATGCATACTCAATGATACTAAAAGTAAAGTCATGTTAGAAGGACGGGTTTCGGATAGCTTTATCACTAATAGAGGTCTGCGACAAGGTGACCCGTTATCAACAGATTTTTTCAATTTGATCTTAGAGAAGATTTTACGAGAGCGTAACATCTACACTAGAGGCACAATATATCATCACAGGCATCAATGCGTAGCATATGCAGATGATGTTACCTTAATAACAAGGAGACCTGCAGAATTAAGAGAAATCTTTACTAGAATAGAGAGAATGGCCAGGGAATATGGTTTAGAAATAAACGAAGAAAAAACAAAATATATGGTGATGAGGGGAAACGAAAATCATCAAGGACAGTTCTTTAAGATACAAAGCCCAAGTAAAGAATATAACTTTGAAGTTGTTAGCCAATTCGATTACTTGGGAGTGACACTAACAAATAGGAACGAAGAGAACCAAGAAATCATAAAAAGAATGGCCAAAGGTAGTAAGAGTGCTGGGAGCCTGACTAAGATACTGAGGTCGAATATAATATCCAGAACAGCAAAAAAACGAATATATACAACAGTTATCCGACCTACAGTACTCTATGCTAGCGAGACCTGGACACTAAGGACACTAAATAAAGATATGGAAGTAAAATTAGATAGATGGGAACGAAAAATTCTTAGAAGGATATACGGAGGTGTAAAAGAGGGGAACATCTGGCGAAGAAGAACGAACGAAGAAATAATGCAAATATATGGGCAACCAAAAATAACAAGACTTGCTAAAATTCAAAGATTAAGATGGCTCGGACATATAGCAAGAATGAAGGAAGGAAGAGTTCCCAATGAATTAATAAACACGGAGGCTGGTACAAAAAGAAAAAGAGGCCGCCCCCGAAGAAAATGGCTGGAGTCGGCAAAAGAAGATCTGAAGTCGCTGCGGGTACAAGATTGGAAAAACTTACCACAAGATAGAAAGAAATGGAAGAAAACCGTTGAAGCCTTGGGCCTTTGAGGCCTGTTGAGCTTGATATATAAATGTCGTTTGGAGTCATTTTTTAGGTATTATACCTGATAAAGGATATTGAATAGTTTCAAAATAGGGTCAATAGATTTAGTATCCACAATTTTGAGTAATTCGATGAGAACTTCATCAGGCCCGGGAGATTTATTATTTTTAGCTTGTTTTATTGGATATTCGATTTCTTCTCGTAAAATGTCAGACCTAAAAAGAGATGATTTTAAGGGATGACTGTAAAAATATTTCAGTTAGACGCAATAAAAAATGTCCAATTTAATATAAATAAAGTATTCAAATATTCAAAATTCAAATAAATTCACTAAATTATTTTTTAATGTCTAATTAACAGAAGAGACTTTATAGAGGTTAAAATAAATCAAAAAGGGGTAGATCAATATCATCAATAAGGGGTAGATTTCACTCCTCAAAATAATATTCACATAATTGCAGAGGTTAGACTTTGAAGTTAAGGGTAAATAGAGGATAATTTCACAATTTATTAAAATCGATGTGTGTTAATAATAATAATAATAGCGTTTATTGTCCAACAGAATCCATTTATAGGACAAAATACAATACTAAAGTTAAATGAAATATTAATAATTCATAAGTACTAACTAAATAACACATTTTTTCGAGTATTTTACCTTAACATAAAGAAACTACTCAATCACCTAGGTAGATCTCAGCCATCCTAGTAAGCTGCTTTACACTGCAGTGAAATATATCGCAGTAAGCACTTAAGGAATTATAATAGTTGGACATGAGAAATAGAGGAGAATTTAACATAAGATTAGTTCTAGCTTGTACATTTCTGAATGTAATCGAATTTCTCACTGGATAAGATGGAACGTTAAAATTTATTTGTCGAAGAATATCAGGACAGTCACTGAGATTATGTAGTAGCTTGTACAGGAATATTAGGGAGGCATTAATTCGTCTAGATTCTAATGATACTACGTCCAAACCGCTACACAACTCACTATTGCTGATGCCCCTCTTGGGATATATGCCGTTAATTTTGAAAGACAAAAATTTTAAAAATTTATGCTGCACCTGCTCTGTAATTTGAATATGTACATCATAAAAAGGTGACCAAATGACAGAGGCATATTCCAGTTTACAGCGTACAAAAGTGTAATAAAGTAATTTAATTGCCTTAGTATTAGTGAGATTTCGACTATTTCTAATCATGAATCCATAAAATTTAAGTGCTTCTTTAACCTTTAAATTAACATGTTCAACAAAGGTGAGTTTATAATCAAATGTAACTCCAAGGTCTTTAATTTTATTCAAACGTTCAAGTTCATTGCCGTCGATAATATAAGGATGGTATATATTAGACTGTTTCCTAGAATAACTAAGATGATTTGCATTACACCATTCATGTACACGATTCAGTTCACTCTGCAAAAACTGACAATCATTAAGATCGCTTATCAATGAATACATCGTTAAATCATCGGCATAACATAAACATGGTGCAGAAATTGATTCACACAGATCGTTAATAAATAACAAGAACAATAATGGACCTAGATTAGAACCTTGTGGAACCCCTGAACAAGCTAGGTACTTTTCCGATTTGTAACCATTATAAGCAACAAACTGCGTTCTATTTGACAAGTAAGACCTCATAAAAGTCACGGCATCCTCAGAAAGACCAAAGAGACATAATTTAGAAAGTAATACGCCGTGGTGAATTCTATCGAACGCCTTCGTAAAGTCAGTATATATGACGTCAACTTGACTTCTATTATCTAGGGCCGCTGAGATATACTGTGTGACAATTAATCAGTTTGTCACAGTGGACCGATTGGAGACAAAACCATGTTAATATTGAGACAGCTGATTACGAGTGCGTGAGTAAATACGATTATACAAAACTATTCAAAGACACAAAGACTTTCGATAGATTGCAGATAATGGAAATTGGTCTGTAGTTTTCTACCTGGCCCTTTTCACCAGTTTTGAATATTGGGCATACTTTTGACTCCTTCCAGAGACTCGGATATTCCTTGTTAAGAAGACATAAATTAAAATTTTTTAATAGTGGCACAGTTAAGGCACCTATGCAATCCTTAACCAAAAAGGATGGAATATTATCAGGTCCACACGTCATTTTGTCTTTCAATTTCTTACTAGCCAAAATTGTCTCAGACTCTAAAATAGGATAAAAATTTAAGTAATCTGCGTTAACTGAGGAAGATTTAGCCTTGAAATTAATATCTGATGACAGAAAAACACTCTTGAACAATTCTGCAAACACATTCACAATATTTTGTGGGTCGGAGGTAGTAATGTCATTATATTTCATTACACCAGGAATTCTTGAACTATTATTTTTTGAATTTACGTACGACCAAAACTTCTTGGGGTTGATGGATAAAGCAATTTGGATATTCTCGACATATACATTGTAGGCCAAACTGAATTTTGATTTGACAAGGTGTCTTAACCGTTGAATCTCAAGCAAATCACACTGATTTTTGAATCGTTTAAACTTTTTTCTAAACTTTGCTTTTAATTTGATGTTGTGAATGATATCAGCATCGAACCAGGGTGGGTATTTATGGCTAAAGTTTTTGTAAACTGGAATATACTTATTAAACACAGAAAAAATCTTATCATAAAAGTTATTTAAAGTTTCATTAACGTCATTAGAAGTATCCAGAGAGTTCCAATCCGTTTCATACAGTTCTCGATATAAAGCAGGAAAATTTGCTTTTTTAAAGTTGTAAGTTAATTGCTCCAAACCATACCTAAATTTAGGCTCTTTTACAAATATATCCGTAAATGTTATTAGAGGAGCTGGGTGATGAGAGTCTTCATATACCAAAGGTGAGTCATCATGCTTCACTTCACAACTGAAACGCGATAAGACCAAATCTAGCAGTCTACCCAAAAGATTAACAACATTGTTAAATTGTCTAAGGCCAGTAGAGCCCGCAAAACTTAAAACTACAGAAGTTTTGAAATCATACAAATAATCATATCATTATCTATAAACCTTGAAACATTGAAATCGCCGAGTACTATGCAGTCATTATTTAAGTAATCAAATTGCTCTAAGCAATCGAGAAAATATTCAATGTCTACCAAACTTAACCTATCAGGTAAATAAACAACAACTATATAAAAATATTTGTAACCAATCCGGCACTTGACAATAATAAGATCAATTAGTGGAAATTGTGCGTCGAGAGCCGTAATGTCCAATATTATATAATGTGTGTTGATGAAAATCGGAGGTTTCCATATTTTTACCGTGATACATTGGACTATTAGGCATAAAAAATGATTTAATTGGTGTAAAAATATATATTTTAGTTTAAAATAAATAAATTACATTTGAACCTAATCAAATTTATACTTTTATAAATAGTAAGTCTTAATATCATCTGATATCTTTTCAGCTACCATTAAAACTGGCATTTCAGTATGTCCCGCAATAGGAGTGGGAAAAATGCTAGCGTCTACTACCCTTAAGTTATTTATACTAAAAACTTTAAGTTTTGAATCTACCACTGCGCCATTTTCATGACTTTTGCCCATAGGGCATGTGCCAGTACCATGATAGAATGGAGCTGCCATGTATCTTATATAACAATACCAATACTCTCTAGAAGTTTTTGCAAATGATTCACATTGAGGAAGAGGATTAGCTACATATTTTAAGCCTAATTTTTGATATGATGGTGTTCTAGTCATATTAAATATTAGCTCTATTCCTTGATATGAGACTTCAATATCTGTATTATTGACATCTGAGAAGAATTTTGGGTTTATTAAAGGATATTCAAAAGGATCCTTGTTTTTCAACCTTATCGTTCCTCTTGAAATCGGTGCAATGTTAGAAAAATAGAAACCCATCTGTTGATCGCTGTTAGCGAAGTATGCTTGGTAAATATCAGTATCAGATTTATAGAGTCCTGGTACACTTTGAGAATATTTTAAAACAAATGGAAAAACTTCCAAATTTGGAGCTTTCTTATTTCCGTAAGGGTTAACTCTATAAAACCCTACTCCGTGAGGCATCGAAAAACTGGTCAAACTGCCTTTTCCTTGACAAAAATCAGCAATATCTTCTTTTAGTGGTTCTTCGGGATTAGTCATACTCGGCGTAAAACCAATTATAACTAAAGGATGATCGACAAAGCTGGATCCAACTTCTAAATTTGTTATAACATCTATACCAATTTCTAGAAGATGTTTTTGAGGGCCAACACCTGAAAGCATTAATATTTGTGGGCTACCAACTACTCCAGCTGACAGAATAATTTCTTTCTTTGCTTTTACTCGAAATGTTCTTCCTGAATTGGTAAATATAACGCTTGATGCCGTTTTATTTAAATTGTTTATTTCTATTTTCGTCACAAAACTGTTGGTCAATACTTGAAGGTTGCCTCTTTTAAGAAATGGTATAATATAAATAGATCCTGTGTCTTCTCGTTTACCATCTTTTAGAAATAGTTGGAAAACAGAACCACCCAGTTGTTTTGGTGAATTATGATCTGTGAGATTAATTCCTAACTCAGTGTTAGCGTCTAAAAATGTCTGAGTAAGGAAATTTTGTGGTACACTCTGTTGAATATCCATCATTCCGTTTTTACCATGATATTTTATATTTATTGGAGAATATTGGTCTGTCCAGTGAAGATTTTCTGCTTTTTTAAAATACCTTAAAACATTTTTGTAAGTCCAAGTCAAGTCGTTCGTAATTTCAGCCCAGTTATTATAATTTTCAGGACTGCCTTTAGTACAGATTGCAGCATTAATTAGTGTAGAACCACCAACACCCTTACCACGAGGATATATGTTTATTTCATTATTACCTAAAAAAAAATAAAAGATATTTTTAGCAATTTTTATAATAAATTTAAAATTAAAATAATGTTAACCCTTTCGCTCACGAGTTTTTGTTTGCACATATAAATATTATTTTTTGGTTAATCTCTTGGTAAAATATGATAAATAACACCGTTGAATTGTTTTTTCAAAATTTGCTTCCTTAGGTATATGAAAAAAAATAATGTCTACAACTGTAGACATAAATAGTCAATGAATTAAGTTATAGAATTTATTGAAGAATGAAAATACAGTAAAAAATAAAACAAAATGTAAGTATGAAACATAAAAGGTAAGTATTTATTTTACATGGCAATTTACAAAACAGTTGCGATCTTTTTGGAGGCACAAATGCACCTTACATTTAGTGCAAGTCCATCTAGACTTGCGTTTGCAGCCAAAATTCTTGCACCTTACAGGAAGGGACACTCCAGTGTGCTCAGGCATATGATTTATGTTGTGTAATTGTACCGCTGCAAGAGGCCTTACTTCAATCCTAGTTCGACCCAGTTGAACAGGGGCATCATTTTTTGAAGGCCTTCGTACGTTCTTCTTGGAAATGTCATTGCCCTGCTTGATGAGCACCTCTCCTATCTCCATTCTGAAGTGCAATAAGTCTAGTTGTTTTTTCGTTGGGCGACCAAGTAATTGGCAATCTTTTCTGTACTTTAACCAATAATTTACAATTGTCATATCCACCGCATGAAATATCATTCTCAGTGTCCATTTTTTGGAGCGAATTTTTGTTCGGTATAATGATATAAGAGCGTCAGCTTTGTCGACTCCGCACATTGAAGTATTGTATTCCTTCACTATTTGAGGTCTGTTCACTTCAATTCGTGTTTTGTAGTTTTATCCCAACGTTTTACTGTATCTTGTTCTCCCATTCCTACATAGTTTGAAGCCAATGCTACTGGCTTATTGTCCAACTAGTTGACCAAAAAAACTCCACCATTTGATATCACTTCCTCAGAAAATCCCCTTTACCAAATTTTTTAGCTGTTTTAGGATTTATTTCCGTTGTCTTCCCTTGATAGATAATAAAATTGTATTTTAGACCACTTGCACCACAAAGTAGTAATAATTTTAAGCCCCATGGATGCAGTTTATTTTTTATATACTGTTTTATATTTAATTGGCCTTTGAAAAGAACCATTTGTTCATCCACGCAAACATAGTTCTCTACTTCTAGCTCCCTGCATCTATTTAGTACTGAACTAAAGACTGGTCTCACCTTCCATAGCTTGTTGTTCTGATTTCGGTCCTCCAAAGTGTTAACACAATGTAGATGGGTTTGAAGTTTGTAGAATATATTTATGGACATTGTCTCGGTAAATATTGACACCTTCAATGATTTATTGCAGTACATACTTAGACGTGGAAACTTCAAACAACTAATAATAATGTGTAGTCCAAATAAAGCTTTCAGCTCTTTCAAATTGGTTGGTGAGAAATGGTTATTATTATTCTGAAGAGCATGAATATTGGTACAATCGACCATTTTTTCGAATAAGTTTTCTGTAAAATATTTCATGAAATACTCTACTGGATACATTTCATTCTCAAGCGAAAGGTTTTGAACCAATTGTTCCTCAAAAAACATACTTCTGGTTTGGAACTTGACGTCTTGCTTCAATATGATCTTATTTCTTTGGGATATATCCATATTTCGATCAGAATCTGAAGTTGGATGTTCCTCAACCATAATGCTTTCCTCGATAACATCATGGAACTCGTCTGCTTTTGCAATTATATCCTCCATATCATCAGGTAAAGGATCTCCAATTCCTCTTCGCATTACAATATCTTCATATTCATCGCTACAATCGCTTTCAGACCCTTCAATATCAGAAAGGCCCTTATCTAGCTCTTCAAGAAAATGATTTTGGGTTAAATATTTCCTCTTAGATATGATTTTCTGAAAAAAATAAAATATCTTAAAAAAATTAAACTTTCCTTTTATACAATTGTCTACAATTGGAGACACCATATTTTAGATACCTGTTATAGTCACTGCAAAAAATATATGACGAAAATATTTATATTCATCTAATAATACAATACTTGTACTCAAAATAAAAACATAAAATCGACTGGATGACCAATAAGTTTTGACATATTTATCGAATTACGAGAGCTTACCTGATTAGAACGTGTAACACAGTAACCACCATGTAAACAGCTGTTATAAATTGTTGCTTCTCTCTGCTAGAAGTCACTGTAAACTGGGCAATACTTATTACAGAATGTCTGTGGATGTATAAGATATCACATAACTGTAAAACGAAGCCAATTTTGGGTAGGGCAGATACTTGAAAATTATGTGTAAATTGTAGACGCTATGAGCGAAAGGGTTAAACTAATTAATGATGACTATATTCAAATTTTATGCAGCAATATAGTGATTGCATTGTGTACGATTTAATGTTTATATCTAGAATGTCTATATATTTATGTTTGTAAATCTCACCAGGCTTGAGCCATTAGGTCTATTTTTTTACTTGTATTTTTATTTATTTTGTATTTACTTTCAAATTCTTCTTCTTCTTTTTATATAGACATAACTCTGTCTGTTTTTCAACTTTCGTGACTTTACTAATCTGTTGTCATTCGGCTTATATGGTCGTTCCATTCTACTCTTCCTTCTGTTTCTTACCCAGTCCTTGGTGTCCTCCACCTTGCATCTACATCGTATATCCGTACTTCTAGCTCTGTCCCATAGTGTCTTACCATCAATTTTTCTAAGTGTTTTCTTCTTATGATGAAGATATAGATGAAAACAAAACATACTTTCAATTTGATTTTATTAAATTGATTTTTGATTATTACCTTTAAATATATTTTATAATTTTTTCATGCAGTTCTTTACATTTTATTTTCATTTTATTCTGAACAATGATTTTATTAGCCAATTATCGATATTAATTCTATACATACATACATATACATTCCTTTTGCCTATTTCTTTAGGAGATATATATCTTTAATTTTTAATTAAATACTGAAGAATTCATAATCAGGTCGGAACTCTGAACTCAGCTGATGTCGGTAGTGATTATTCTCTGCATATGCAATGACCACTTACCAATAACATCAGATAAAGTGAAAAAAGCAATAATACAACTAAAAGATGGCAAAGCTCCTGGACCTGACAATGCCTATGCTGAAGTAATACAGCTATTTAATACCGAGGGTACTCAAAGACTAACAAAAATATTCAATGACATATATATTTAAACGGAATAATATTAAGATCATTGCTGAAATCAACGTTTATTGCTTTATCAAAAAGAGCAAAATCCGTATACAGAAATGATTTCCGAACCATCAGCTTAATGAGCCACATTTTAAAGTTATTTCTAAAAATCATACATCAAAGAATATATAGACTATACGAAGAAAAAATCAGATGTACACAATTTGGTTTTCGGAATGCAGTGGGTACGAGAGAGGCTCTTTTTAGTATACAAGTGCTATTTCAACGATGTAGAGATGTATATTGCGATATTTATGCATGCTCTATTGATTGCCATAAAGTATTCGATACACGACAAGCTGATAGAGATATTAACAAATATTGGAAACACCTGTGATCTAAGAATTATTAGCAATCTTTACTGGAATAAAACATAGTCTATCCGTACAGAGGCAGGAGAATCCGATGATATCAAAATCAAACGTGTGGTCCAACAGGGATATATACTATCACCCTTGCTGTTTAACATATACTCTGAGGAAATATTTTAAGAAGCAGTAAAGGATGTTGAAACCAGAATTTGAATAGCCAGAGAATGTATCAATAACAGCAGATACGCGGATGACACGGTGGTATTCGCTGACAGTTATAAAGCCCTCCAGGAGTTAATGAATAGAATCATAGAAGTGAGTCAGAGATATGGAATTTCACTGAAGATTAAGAAATCAAAATTTATGATGATCTCTAAGAAGGAACAACATCGATCGAGGTTTACTCCTCTGAGCGGGAGTGTCGTTTTATGAGCTGACGTCATTCTACGCTCGCCTTACAAGTATTAGCTACTAACTACTAAACTATTTTTTGTTGTCAGTTTTATCAATTTTTGGTGTACATTTGCTACTGTTTGAACCTTTTCCAGCCTTCTTATATCTGTACAAAGATTTTTTGCTTATCTTTAAATCCTTAAATAATACAAACTTGTCGTTTAGATTATTTGGAATTGCATCACTATAAGCTTGCCGACCATACTTCAAGGTAAAGTGCATGGGAAAAGAGGTCCAAGACGAAGAAGAATATCCTGGCTGCATAACCTGCGAAAATGGTTTAACTTAACCACTACCGGACTTTTCAGGGCAGCAGTCAACAAAGTCAGAATAGCCATGTTAGTGTCCAACCTCTGTAACGGATAGGCACCATAAGAAGAAGAAAGCTTGCCGAAACAGGTAGACATCCATTGGGAGATGTTATATAAATTTGTCTTTTAAGGTTTTCGCCGTGGGTAAAGTTTCTTCATCTTGAGTTGAATTAGTTATAATGGTGACATTTTGGGTGAATTCTTACAAAAATGTTAAATTTATTCAGAGCTTCATCAGCTTTCTTAAGAGACACATAAAACAGGCAAGAATTTCCACTTTTTATATTGGCAAATTTTGGACAACTAAATTTATAGTTTCTTCATGAATTAAAAGCCGCTTTACATACGTCGAGGGGAACATTATCCAAAAATTGGAATGTTGATATTAATGGTCTTTGTATATTCAACAAAGCATAGGTATAGTACATTTGCTTTTATCATTATTCCTTTAACCTTCCTCCACGCCATTGATATAGTTTATTCGCTTAGCTCGGGAATATTTTGACAGATTTATTGTCGGAAACCTACAACACAAAAATTTCTACCTCACACTATTAACACCTCAAAAAAACTTAAATATTGCCGATTTCTTTTATTATACAGTATAGTTATATTAAAATATAAATAATGTAAATTAACTTTAAACTTGTTATATTGGAAATTTTCAATATTGCCGAATTTTAATGAGCAAAAATTACTATTGGACACAAATCTGCCTAACATAACGGCGTCAATTGTTGAAAAATTATTATTATTTGCTTTGATAAATTTTCTGTTCATAGAGAATTGTACTTTATTGATACTAATACTACTATTTTTTAAGGTAAAATAACCAAAGTTTATGTTGGTTCTATCATACGACCAACATGTCACCAACAATGAAGTATGTCGCATTGTCTAAGCCTTTTCTGATTGCCTGCCTAATTTTGTTGAATTTATTTCCTTAAAATATTTTGTAAATAAATAAATATTGATTGGCGGTAATTAATCTGAGTTTTATTTTGTTTATTATCATTTTACTATATTTACACCAAACAAATATTAATGGTACAAAAACTATTTTGTAAATAGTAATTTTTCTATTCGTATATACAAATTTATAAACGATTATACAATTTCAAAAATATAAACACTAAAACATTTGACTTCTTGTTTTAATTTAAGAAATACTTTGTTAATAAACTACATGTGAATTAATGTTTATTTACGTGGGTTTGGTTGTACAGTAATTTCCTGTTATACTCTGTTCGCTACTCCCAGTCCGAACTGTCTAGTGAATTTAGTAATTATTTTTTTTGCGAAGTTAGTTACTTTTTGACAGACTAAAAGTGGCTAGAAATTACTATACAACCAAGCACACGCACTCATAGCCAATATTAATAGTAAACAAACTAAATAGTAAATAAAATAGAACTTTGCGAATTACCGACAATCAATATTTATTTATCTGCACCATATAATAAATAGTTATGTTAAATTATAACAACTAAAATATATTTTTTAAATATATACTACCCAAAATTTGATGGGTTTAGTATACACTTCCACTATTTAGAATAATTCTTCTTTTTTAAATAAAGAAGTCTGCAATAGTAGGATACTTGAGCTATTAATACTGAGAAGTAGGAATTGTTGTGTTGTAGGTTTCCGACAATGAATCTGTCAAAATTTGCCCGAGCTAAGCGAATGGAGTATACTTCTAGTCTGTCAAAATACATATAACTTATTCACAAAAAAATAATTACTATTTCACTAGACAGTTGGGACTGAGATTAGCGAACCAACTTTATCAACTTTAACTTACCTGAGCCGTCAGGCCTCTGTGATACCATTGGATAGCCCCAGTTAAAATTTGACTGATGTGTCAGCGAAAAAGTATTTGAGATAAATTGATGTACTCCAAGACTAGTGTAATTTCCGGCTTCTATCACAAGCACACTCCAATTTGCGATTTCTGAAAGTCTGTTAGCCACTACACATCCAGCCGTACCGCCGCCAATTATTACAAAGTCATATGTTCCATAATCTGCAAAATTGTAAATATTGTTTAAAACATTGATTCTAATAATGATATTGATAAAATTTTTTTATTAGAACGTTTCATCACTGATCAAGAAATACATAAAATATGCTGAGAACATATCTAATATGTTTCTAGTTCTGGATATATACTACCAGAGTTAATAAAGTACGACATAGAAAAAGTAACCTTTTCTCCTATCTATTTCAACCGTGGTTCTACCAAATAAAATTCGAACATGTTCTACCAAGGTTTGATTTTTCTTCGAATGCTCTCTACAAACAGTTTACTTATACTGGTTGGGGACAAATAAGTGTAGCAAACAAACGTTGGTGATGTTTGAGGCACACAAAATGAACGAAGCCTTGTTGCTCAGAATCGGGTGAGATGTGGGCGTGGTTCTCTGGATAATTCCTACCTGCTCAGAAACAAAAGAAAAACGGGAAAGAAGAAAAATTAGAGAGATGATAGCTACTAGAGCTAAATTAGACATATGGGATAAATATTACAAAGCAAAAAAGTATTAAAAATTTGCCAAAAAGGACAGAAAATAAGTTATAAAAAATTACCAAAAACAAGGGCGTTATAATACTTTGTTTTTTTTTTGTGAGAGACAAAGAAACCTCAAAACCAAAAATAACAAATGTTATTTATCATAGTTACCTTGTATTTTAGCTTAACAAACATGATATCAAATACTTATTCGTGGTTCAAGAGAACAGAAGATTGTTATAGAAATAAAAAACAATACACAATTATAAGGAACAAACCATATTTATTATTAACCAAAACATAAAAAAAATTAGGCATATTAAGCTTATTATTATTATTATTATATCATGATATATGTAGTTTTTTGCTCTTAATCTACATACAAAAATGTAGTGTTGTATATAAAAAAACAAATAAAACAATGATCAAAAAATATAATTTACGGAATGTATCCCTTTCAAAAAACATTATAATAACTCTGCACGACACTGAATACATAAAATGTCGAAAAAAATGAATTTGAAAACTAATAGGCGTTTTTCTCCTATACAGATCACCATTTTCTGAAATATTCAGCAGTTATTTAATAAGCTTTTGCAGGATTAATTTGCAGAAAAATTATAAAAAAACTTACTGCGAATTCTTTGTTTTAATTAAGTTGCTTCTACTGTAGACTTGCTGATTCGTTATATAGACTAAAGGCTTTTCCAATATTAACCAAGTTTCCCAGTAATAAAAAAAACTTGTTTTCTTTGCCATAATTCGGCAAGCAAACAAAGAAGAACCTTTTACTTAACTATTAATTCACTAAACTGGAAATTGTTTGGTTCTAAGGGCTCAGAGCCGTTAGAAGGTGAACTGTATAAATTATTAAGATATACAGGGTCGGACAAAAGTAAATATATTAAATTAAGTTAAAGGATTTTTAAATACTTCAACTAAGATTTACAGAATTTTTGGATTGTTACATTGCTACAGTACTTCGAGTTTTTTCGAAGAAATATAGCATTGTCCTTTCGACAGTGGTGAGTTAGAACTTTTAACCTTCGATAATTACTGATTCAATGCTATGGAACGTCTTCTAAAATGATGCTTTACTGACTTATTTCCCATAGGTAAATATTTCGATGTTTTTTCTTCTATATAATCCAGTCAAAATTAATATTTTTTTAATGTTAAATGGAAGCAAGTATGCAAACCTCGATTAGATTGAAGAAAAAGGCTAATGACAAATTTTCGTTTATCCAGATTTAGCCATACGGCTCACACTCCCTCTAAGGGGAAAATTCACTCATCCCAGATACCTACGGTATCAAAAGGATTGAGCTCTGGTGGGACTCTTTCCATGTTATCGAGTCCTAGGTGACTTGGTATGTCGGTGTATCTCCCAAAAATTTTCGTACGCATCTGGAGGTCGAAAGTAACACAGCTTTCTGCATAATCTTATATAGATGTTCATTTAGACCCAGCTTTTTTATGTTTTCTAGGAGGCTCTTCGGGACGACTCCAGTGGTAGAAAGAATAATAGGTATCGTCTGGGTACTTTCCATTCTCCATTGTCTCCTGATTTGTATTTCTAGATCTCTGTACTTGGCGATCTTTTCGTTGTATTTAACACGTAAATTATTGGTGTTGGGTATCGCCACATCAATAAGTGTTGTTTGCTTAGTAATTTTATTAACTAGTATGAGATCGGGTCTATTATGGGCCACTGGTTGGTCTGTAAGCACAGTGCGGTCCCAGTATAGCTTGTAGTTGTCATTTTCAAGCATTCTATCAGGGACGTATTGATAATAAGGAAGATGGTCGGTTTGGAGAAGTCCCAGTTTGTCAGCTAGTTCTTGGTGGATAATCTTTCCTACTGAGTCATGACGGTCTTTATAATCAGTACCGACAAATGCCTGGCAGCCACCGGTAAGATGTTGGATAGTTTCTTGGGCTTGGCATCCATATCGGCATTTGTCATTTTGGACTTGAGCATCTTTAACAATATATTTCAGGTAATTTTTAGTTGGAATAACCTGATCCTGAATGGCAAGTAGGAAACCCTCAGTCTCGGGAAACATCTTTCCTGATGTCAACCAATAGTTCGACGCTGTATTGTCGACATATTCTTGGCTGATCTCATTAAGATGTCGCCCATGCAGAGGTTTACTCATCCAGGCGCGCATTTTGTCTTGCTTAGTCAGGTGGTTTATGCGCATTTCTTGTTCCCTCAGTTTAAGCGGCGTCGTATCATCTACTGCGCAAATTGCTCGATGTAAAGTAGATGTCTCAGCCTGTACCTGAAAATAAGTTCTTAAATTAGCAATTTGTTTATCCAATTGCTCACCTATATCCATAAGTCCTCTTCCCCCTTGATACCGCGGTAATGTTGTTCTCTCTACTGCACTACGTGGATGATGTTTTTGCGCCTTTGTGAGAAGTGTTCTTACTTTCCGCTGAAGACCCTCTATATCCGTTTTTGACCACTTTATAATACCAAATGAGTAGCTCAGCGCGGAACCGGCGTACGTATTTAATGCCTTAAACAAATTTTTACTGTTAAGATATGACCGATTTAGTTGTCTTACTCTTCGCACGAACTCCGAAGTTAGTTCGGTTTTCATTTGTTTATGGTCAATTTTCCGCGCTTGTTTTACTCCGAGATATTTGTACATATCATTTTCACCCATTGCCTCGATGTTTTGGCCATCTTGCATATCGAAACCTCCGGGCTGAACCTTTCCTCTGACTATGTTTAGTATACGGCACTTGTCTAGTCCAAAATTCATACTGATATCATTTGAGAAATTTTCTACAGTTTTTAGCATCTCATCTAGGTGGTTTCGAGTGGAAGCCATTAATTTTAAATCATCCATATACAACAGATGATTAAGCTTCGCTACAACAGTGTTGTTATTTTTGATGCTAAAACCTGAGTCAGTAGAGTTCAGCAGCTGAGATAGTGGGTTCATTGCTAGGCAAAACCAAAGTGGACTTAACGAGTCCCCCTGGAAAAGCCCCCGGTTAATAGGGATATCTTCAGTTTCGATATTAATTTCACCCGGTATTTGAAGGTGAATTTTAGTCTTCCACTCTGCCATTATATGCTTCAAAAAGGTCACGAGATTATCATCGACTTTATATATTTTCAATATATCTATAAGCCATTCATGCGGCACTGAATCAAAAGCCTTCTTATAGTCAATGAAGGCAGTAAAAAGGTTTCTTTTTTTGTTGTATGCCTGGTTAGAAATGACTGAGTCGATAATAAGTTGTTCCTTGCAGCCCATGGACCCCTTAGCGCATCCTTTCTGTTGAGGCTCTATGATATTGTTCAGAGCACAATGTTGGTAGATACGCCGGGCCACACAGGATGTGACCAATTTGTACAAAGTTGGAAGACAAGTAATTGGGCGGTACTTTGCTGGATCTTGGGTCTTACTTTGATCCTTCGGTATTAGATAAGTGGTTCCCTGAGTAAGAAATGATGGTATTTCCTGTGAATTAGAAATAATATTATTAATAAATGCTGTTAAAAGCTCATTAACACTCCAAAACTTCTTTAGCCAGAAGTTTTGAACTCCGTCTGGTCCAGGAGATTTCCAGTTATGAAGCTCTTTGATAATGTTCGAGACTTCTTCAGTGGTGAAAGGTTCATAAGGAATATTACTGTAGTGTTGACAGTTGTTCGTCGTTTGTTCAATCCATCCAGCATTGTTGTTATGAGTAGCTGGCGTCGAAAGTTGGTTTCCCCAAAACTCATGAATTTCTTCTTGGCTTGGGTAGGATTTATTTACATTTTCTACGGTGGAATTAAGTTTTCTATAGAAAGCCTTCTCTGCATTCTCAAAAAGTATATTGTCGCATTTACGGTTGTTACTAACTTTGTATCTCCTTAGGCGACCTGAATAAACGGAGAGTTTTTGTTTTAATGTGTCCAGGCAGTGTTGAGCTGTGTTGTTCTCTGGATCATGTTGTGAGTGTCTTGGAGTATTCAGAATTATTTCTTCAGTTCTTTTAATTACTTTTCGACTGCTTACTTTCGAAAATAATTCAATTTTACTCAGCAGTCTTTTTTCCCAGGGTGCAATTCTGTTTTCAGTCCTTCCGATATTAGTTCCCCGCCGTGTTCTGATCTTAATGCCCATAACATTAGCAATTGCTGTTGCTGCACAATAAATCAGCATATGCAAATATTCTAATGTATGGGCTTCCACGATATAATTGGGTAGGACTTCAGTGTTCATAATTATTATTATTATTATTACTATTTTCTTTATCAAATTCTTTGTAACTATGAAGTTACAGTGCTTTATAGGCATCAAACAACTTACTTTTGATTTTTCGTCGACTATTAGGTAATAAATTTGGTCTTGCAACGATTGTTCTTCCTAATCGTCCCTACATATCTTAAAACTTTAAAAAACTTTAAAAAACTTTTGAAAGCGAGTTCGCTATTGCTGGAGAAGTTGTCGAACGTGATATTTCTGTTGGTTCTGATAAAAGGTTCATAGTCATTTCAAGTTGATTAATAACCATTTGCGTCAAGTTTTTAGTTTCATGAAGATTTTTTTTCCTGTTGTCTGAATGATACTGTATCTTAAACTGAAGAACCATCTGCACGTTGGCGTCGATGGTAAAATTACTGCCTGGTATTTAATATTTCCACAGGTTTGTTTCAACACGTTTACATAGGTCCTTAAATGATAGCAGTTTATTTTTCTCACTGATGAAATCTCTACCGTGATAAAAGTTTTTTTTATATACATATATAATAAAAATATTTCTTATATTTAAATTTTTTTTACTTTAGCTGGGGGGTTTCTTGAATATTATCATTATCAGTAACATTCATTTGATTAATAATGAGATGAATTTCAGCTGTAGTTGTGGATGGTTCTACTGTAAATGCAGTTTGAGCTATTTCATATGTAGTCCTGTCAAGTGATTTCTCTGGTATATGTGTAGAAACAATTGAAAGAAAGTCTTAAAGAAAGAGTCTGAAAATACTCAAATACTATGAATTAATTTAGAATTTATGGAAATCTAGTTGCAAAATTAAAATAATTATAAATTTTGTTTTAACGGTTTTAAAGGGATCTTCGGTATTCAAGCAGGTAATTGTTGTGTGTGTGTGTGTGCAAATTTTGGAACTATTTTATTCAGTTAAAATGTATAATAATATCAATAATATATAGTGAGTATCTTGTATTCGTAATATTAGAGTTAGTGAGTTTAATATATTACAAAAAAAAAAACAAATCGTAATTAATATAATACCCATATACTATAAAATAGTATATAGGTATTATATTATAAATATATTATAAAAATTATTAATAGTTAGCTGATCAGAAACTCTATAAAGAATCAAAGTTTAAATCAGTTTTGCGAGATTAGGAGTGATAGATTTGACTAAAGTTACTAATGTCAATTCTCTTGTTGAGAGCATTCGGGTGTATAAGTATGTAACTCATTTCCTCAAACTCTCTTTTAGTGAAATTTCTTTCATTGCAAAGAATGTTGTGCCAGACCACAAGTGTGCTTAGATAAGTCAATATCACTGTTGTGGGAGATTAATCTACCCGTAAGTGACCGCCCAGGAAATGTGTTAAACAACATTAATTTATTCTAGAGTGGAGAAAGGTGTCTTGGATTTGGAAAATTACTTTTTGGCACTTTTAACATTTTTTATTGATAATTTATTTGATATATTTCTAAATATTTCTTAAAAGTTTGTAATTTGAGAAAAGTATGGTAAGGAAAAGTAATGGAATATTGACGAAGTCAAAGGAGTCCCATGTGTTGAAGTTGGCCGAACTGTATTATTAACAGTATTATTTGAAATTCAGCGTAATTGGTCACCATTGGGTAAATCATTAATTGTGGAACCAAAAATTCCCGAGAAAAGGTATTTATTAATTAAGGAACAGACGTAGGAGTTTTCAATGGATGACAAATGGATGACAATAATGGTAGTTGAGAAACCTGTTGGAAGCCATAGCTCTTTTCCTATACCAACTTCTAACCAAGGTGTTATCTGCCTCATATACACACGCATATCTAAAAACGGTACGTTCTTAGTGATGAAATCTAATTCACAAGTGAATTGTAAATGAGGATGAAAATCGTTGTACACTGATAGGGTGGCCCATGTCCTGTCCAGTGGTAATGCTACAATTAGGTCATCCACATAGCGCTTAATAAAAGGAATTTCATAATCGAATAACCTTAATCGGCCAGCAATTAAGTCACCACAAATAAAATTAACGAGGATAGGAGAGATAGAGGAATCATAGGTGTTCCAAATATTTTTAAATAATATTTACTATCAAACATCTAAGAAATTAGTATCAAAGACTTATTTTAATAATTCTGCAAACACATTCCAAGAAACAGGTGAGTTAGGTTGGATGAGGTGCGGGCACGATTATTAAGTTTTCATATATCTGCGGTTCACTCTGATATCAAATTTATTACTTTTTTTATTACATCTGTAGAGTAAGGACTTTCTTATGAGTTTTCACATATTTCAATATACTTTTTAAGGAACTAAATGAGATGGAAAGAAATATGGATGTAAAACAAGAATACAACAAGCTCAAAACGATAATAAAAAAAATTGCTTATAAGAATTAGGAACAGAGAACAACGACAAAAAACACCATGAACCACCATGGATGACAGAAAACGTAAAAGAAATGATACAAGAAAAAACAAAATATATAAGAAATGACTAACAAATAAAACATCTAGTAATAGAGTAACATATCAAAGGAAAAACGGAGAAGTACGCAATCAAATAAAAGGAAAACAATTTCTGTGAACAAAAATGTGTCCAAGTTGAAAGTTTAATTGGTGGTTATTAGACTACGGAAGCATAGAGAACTATAACTAATCTAAAAAAAACACCCATAACTCCTTAAACAACGTAATTCCTATAGAAAAGTGGGAAAATCACTATAAACATTTAATTCAAGAGTCCAGATTGGAATATATGGGAGAGGAATACAAACAAATAGTAATACAACTAACAACGATGTCCGTATTGCATTAATTAAAATGAAAAACGGGCGATCTCCAGGACTTCTCCAGGCAATATAGCTGTAGAGTTACTTAAAGCGGGGGGTCCGCTCCTAATAGAACGAATAACTTTTTTAATGAATCAGTGCTGCCAACAAATTAAAGTACCATCTGAATGGAAAACCGCTCACCAAGTGTCCATCTTTAAAAAGGGTAATCGAAAAGACCCTAACTACTACAGAGGATTAAGTGTCCTATCTACCTTCGGGAGATTCTTTGGAAAGATAATAAATGGAAAACTACAAGATGATGTTGACATCTAATTAGCGAAGACCAAAATGGATTTACGCCTGGTAGATCTTGCACTGATAAATGTTTATACTCCAGCAATTAATAGAAAAAAGAATAGCGTTGGTACCGAAGTACATCTGGCCTTCATCGACCTCGAAAAGGCATATAATACAGTTCCAAGAGCCGCTAATCAGAGCCAATAAAAGTAACTAAAGGATTGAAATGACGTACTGTTCTCCCTGAACTTTGCGGATGACCAAGTCGTCTTAACTCAAGATTCTTATGATCTAGAATTTATGATAAAGCGTCTATACAGAGAATATGTAAAATGGGGGTTACAAGTCAGCATTAAGAAAACAGAATATTTAGCTACCAATTCAGATGCGAGATTTGAAGTGTTGATAGACGAGGACGTGGAAATCAAACAAGTGAAAAAATTAAAATATTTAGGTGCACTCATTGATAAAAACGGCTTGGCATAAACCAAAATTAAACACCGAACGTAAAATTGTAGGATGTCTGAACTCCTTACGGTGCGATCGCAATATTTCCAAAAGGAACACAAAAAGAATAGGACAAACCATGGTTGAATCAGTTCTTTGTTATGACTCTGAAGTATGGACAACTAATGCAGACCTGAAGAGAAGATTGTTGACAGTTGAAATGGATTATTTCAGAAGTGCTAGGACATCAAGGCTGGAAGGAAAGACCAACATGAAGATAACGTGAATGCTACAGAAACGGTCATTGACAGAATAGAAAGAAGAGGTTTAAAATGGTTTGGACACCTATTGAGAATGCCTGACGAACGGCTCCAAAAACTTCACAGATGAAAGCCTTCTGGAAGAAGAAAAAGAGGTAGACCTCGACGCTCATGGAATGAAGGAATTAGAAGAGCGATGGAATCGAGAGGTTTGGAGGAGGAGCATGCCTTGGACCGGGAGGATTGGCGGAGGAGAACGGGAATACGGCGATAGCCGTCTCCAAAATGTATTGTATTTACAAGTTGGATCCTCTAATATATGTATATATATATATATATATATATATATATATATATATATATATATATATATATCCAACTTCCAATTATCTCGTAAATTGCTAGTCATAATTGTACAAAATTTGAAGTACACCTATTTTGCGACACGAAAATTCCATATTTGATATTTGCAATGTTGCCAGATTTACCGTTTCTCTTATATTATTAGTAACTTTGGTTTTTCAAATTCATCATACTGTATATTCAATCATTATTAACATTTTCTATTCAATAGGAGTTCAACCATATGTAAAACTTATGATTTTATGTAGTCTGAAAGGTCTTAAATACATAATACAGTGCAAAATATGTATTTTAATAAATTTAAATATTTAAATGTAGAATGCTGTGATTTTGACATCTGTTCATCATTTCCATTATTAACTAAAACTGTCAGTAGTTGTATTTCGAAAAGATCTGCCAGATAAATTGCTTCTCTAAAATGGCTCTTAACGAAAAAGAAAGAAGTACTATTCTAATGAAGAGAGTACGGTGACAGAAAAAGATCTTATTGTGAAGTAACCAACTTGTGCAGTGATACTTTCCCAAACCGTTCTCCTATTCATAAGGCGACGGTACAAAAAACTGTAAAGCGATTTTAGGAATCTGGAGAAGTAAAAGATAGATACCGATCAGGTAGACTGAAAAGAGTTATGAATGACAACAAAACTTCAGGTATAATGCAAAGTTTTGTTGAAGATCCACATACATCCTCACTCAGGGTTGCACAAGTACATGATATAGGTCGTTCTTCAGTCTTACGTTTCGTAGATTAGAGTTTACTAAGGTAATGATGAATAAAATTGAAAATGGTGAAAATTTCGTTAAGAGAATATGTTTTTCCGATGAAGCAACCTTTACACTGTGTGGAAATGTAAATTGACACAATTTGAGGTACTGGAGTGACACAAAAATTAAATGTATGGTTAGGTATAGTAGGTACTCAGTTAATTGGGACATTTTTTATCGAAGAAAATTTAACGTTAGTTAAGAAATGTTACTTAGAACTGAAATTGTACCTACACTGAAAAACTTGTTTGGAGCCAATTTTAATCAGATATGGTTTCAGGAAGATAAAGCTCCAGCTCATTTTGGTATAAATGTTCGGCGTTATTTAGATAAGATATTTCCCGGACGATGGATTGGTAGACGTGGTAGAATTGAATGGCCTTTACGTTCACCTTATTTCAATCCTAAAGAGTATTTTTATTATTGTGGAAATACTTGAAAAATTCAGTTTACAAAACTAAAACAGCAAGTCTTGCAGAGCTAAGGCAACGTATAATCGATGAATCTCGAATAATTTCTAGAAAATCATGAAAAAATATGGTAGAAGCATTCTACCATCGATTAGAGTACTGTCAACTCACAAATGGAGAACATTTTGAACACTTGATAAATTAACCATTACGTTAAAAAATGTTGTAATCTATCAACTGTTACGTTTTAATGTAGTTGAAAACAGTTAGTATTAAAAAATTTATTGAGACAATGAGGCGTGGCCATACTTCTGTTTTATGTATTTAAGACCTTTCAGACTTCATAAAATCATAAGGGTTACATATGATTCAACTCGTATTGAATAGGAGATTCCAATAATGACTGAATGTACAGGGTGATGAATTTGAAAAACCAAAGTTACTAATAATATAAGAGAAATGGCAAATCTGGCAACATTACAAATATCAAATATGGAATCTCCTTATCCCAAAATGGGTGTACCTCAAATTTTGTACAATTATGTCTAGCGATTTACGAGATAATTGGCCGTTTCATGTCTCTCTTGCAGCAATTCCTACATCGGCCAAACATCTCAATTATTGAAAATACGTATTACACTACACAAAAGTGATTCCCGACTCCACCCTGACTGCTGTGCATTAGCTAAACATGTCCATTCCACTGGTCATCTCATGAACTATACTAACACTACAATTCTCCACCGTGAGAACAATAAATCTAAAAGAGAGTTCATTGCAATGTCTTATATGTTCCTTAACGATTTCTCCATTAATGTTAAGAGTGACATTAAGAATCTAAGCGATATATACCACTTCTTACTTAAATCAGATACCAAGAACAATACAACATCACAGATAACTAACTTGACTGATTTATCCATTAACAACTAACCTACTTTAATAATTAATTTTCATTAACTACAAAAGATAACATTCCCTTGCTTTTCTTAGATACATCTCAATAAGATATTATAATAATACATGAACAATATAATATAATTAAAAAAGAAAATCTAAAATAATATTTCCCTATACTGGGATTTAATTTCATTCGGTTTTACCAATGAACCTTAACGACATAAAGATTCGAAACAACTAGGTAATTGAATTTGTCACAGCATGCGTTCTGGCTAAAACAGAACCTCACATTTAAAGTTTCTAACAATTAAAAATTTAGTTATTGCCGACAATTCAAAGAATTACATCCTTTTAAATGTAGTTACATTGGGTTTTTCGATTAACCTTGGGTAAACCTTTACGTTTTAAGTTCAAAGCTACCATACATTTCCAACGTTAAAAAAACTGTTTTTTGCACATAGTAACAAAAACACCATTATGTTACTAGCAAAGTTTTTTAATATCCTACCTCTACAATTCTAAGTTACGGTAAGATCAATAGATAATATATGGTAGCTAATTATAGCTAATCATAGCTATCTTTTAATAGATAATATATGGTAGCTAATTATAATTTATTCTCTTTCAGCTCTGAAGAAGCCAAATTAATTCTCTCTGGCGTAAACGTCCGGCGAAACAATTGATACTCATTAGTCCTTCTTGCAGATTTCCCCAATATTTAAGAGTTTACTATTTAACTTATCTGCAAAGATTAAATTTCTTTTCTATATATATATATATATATATATATATATATATATATATACTCTTTAAACTAAATTTAAGGAGATTCAATTGTTTTTAGTTATTACAAGTCATTGTAGCGTTACTAATTTTCACATGAACATATATTTTCCTGTAATTTAAGTTTACAACATTAAGACAACATAAGACATTAAAAAATATTGTTCTACCTTCATACCCACTTTACTTGTTAACAAAAGTACGCATGTGCCATATTACCAGCTAAACACATTCTGTAAACTAAAACAAATAGCTCTTAAATAAAGAGGTATCGATATTGTAAAGGAGCAGTTATTAATTTTGCAATAAGTTACGTTATATATTCTTAATTAATTATAAAGAATTTTTTGGCTGATTTAATGTACGCCACACTGATTTAAATTGGTCTGTAGAATTTTAAATGTGCCTATGTCAAGAACATGCCTATGAATAAGTTTTAGCGAATATAAAAATCTATTTCCTTACCTATTATCGGTTCTTCTGTTGCTTCGTACATTTTTGCATTTTTGGGAAATTCATAAATCTTAGAACTTTTAGAACCTTCTTCCATTATGTCCATGTTATGTTTTATTTTTGAACTCGCTTCTCCATACACAATCAAAAATGAACCAAAAATAATCAGATATGTAGTAATTGTACTATTCATTATGATTTAATGGATATTTTGTTGTAATGCCTGTTTTTTGAATCAATATAAAATAATATTTATGTATTGTTTTAAATTGCACATAGGAAAAACTATAACAAATTTATTAGACGTATGTTAATTTGTTGAAAATATTTTTAAATACGTGTTATTAGCGCATATGCAGTCAATATTAGATAAACAAGTAGCATAACATAATATTGCTATAATTTAGTAATAATTAATTGAATGCAAACTATGTTAATTACACAGTAGTAAAAAACAACACGGAAATTTGTGGTTTATTTATAATAAAAATACGTATAAATAATATTGTAATTTAACGTTAGTTTACCAAACGTGACTGAGGCGATTTCTATATTTCGTTTTTAAAATCGAAATAATTTTAATTTAATAAACAAACAGAAAAATTTAAACCTTTTGTGATGATTGAAAAACATAACTAATCAACGGAGTGTGAGGGGCGAAACTATATTTAGTAGTAGGAATAGTACTTAGTCTAAATGCAAACTTCACCTATTCACCCTGTTAGAAAACTCAAGGGTCTCTGGCGACGGGCTTTTTCCGGAGTTAGTGGTCTCCTGTTGCTGGCCAACCGTTGTTCACGACTGGAAAATTTGTTAATGAAATATAGAAACTGATGGCCAGAATTTTGGAATCTTTACGAAAGAGTAGCTACTATGATAATAATACACATAATTGTTGGAATAATCCGCTTCGAGTAGAAGTTTTACTGTTGAGCAGGGAGAAGCTTACTCGAAATTAAAGTAAGTTGATTATGGGGTATCACTAAATTCTGTTAGGATGAGTTATATGCCTACTATACAGTAGTGATATCCCTGGGCCAATTTATAACAGAATAACCATCTTCGCTGAAGATACTGCTGTGCTGGCTGTAGCTGATGATTATGGAGAAACAATAAGAAAACTGTTATTGTCTGTTAACACAATTATCCACTGAACTAAATGTTGGTGAATTAAATGTACCGAAATAAAATACCTTTATTAATTTTACAAATTAGAAGAATAGATAGCATTTAGATACCATAATACGATACGGACGGCAAAATATTGGGGTTGCCTTGGACTTCCACATATGGAATTTAGTGTAGGATTATGCCTTCTTCTTCTTACGGCGCCTGTTATTCCGAATGTTGGCGATCAAAATGAATATCCTTACTTTACTGACAGCTATTCGGAATAAACTGACAAATGACGTGTTTGAACTATTTTCTCCGGTTTTAAGGCAAAGAAATCTTTCTTCTCCTTGGTCTTCGTTTTCTATATACCTTCTATTTACAAGCTTTTCGAGCTGAACCTGTTGGAACTGAATCCAGCGGATCTAGATAAAGATAGATAAAGATAGCCGATAGAAAATCCCCAATCAAGTCGTGAGATAGCTTAATGAAAAGTCTAAGGCATTCAGGTGACAATATCGAAAATGGTTACTTTAGGGACTTAGGTCGCATTTCATTGTATTTACAACTTTTTCTCGCAAGCGGGGCGCTGGGAGAGGTGGACTATCTTTCGCTAGCTACACGTGGGACTAATAGGGTGAACCGAAAAAAAGAGAAAAACTCAGAGCTAAAGCGGAAAGGTCAGGGAACCCTAAATCGGAATCCACAGTTCCTAAAGCCGAAGGGCAGAGGACGAAAATTCGGAGGCCAGGAAGTTCTAAAGAAATCTCCCAATCTGAAATTGGGTTGGAAATCATCATGGCTATGCCGACACAGTTGACTGCCGCCCTCAATAGTTCTGCACTACTGCATTCAAACTATTCCCCTTAAGTTCTTAAGCCACGATATTCTTCGTCTTTCCACATTTCGCTTTTCTATAATTTTGCCTTGCATAATAAGTTGAAATTATGAGAATTTTCGCGCTTTCATCACATGTCCTAAGTATTTAAGTTTTCTTCTTAATCTATAATTTAGGGCTAGAGGATCACAATGGATCTAAAAAGGTCGCACTGGAATACACTAAAAGCCATCTGAATACATTTAGTATTTTCGGCGCACTGTCTTTTTTCAAACAAAATACACGGCACACCGTGTATTTTGTTTTTTTTTTTTTTGTATTACTTTAATATGCGTTATATAATTGTTTGTAAATCTTAACGTAATGTCTGCAAAACTACTGCATCGTCAGAATCTGTCATGTTATTACAGGTATTAGGATTGTGACAGATAGCTCTGTTAGTCACCGGACTCAGAAAAACACAAGTTTAATCTGAACAAAAATGTATTCAATATAAAATACAAAATAAACTTAACTTCTATATAATATGTGCAATAAAATAAAATACCAATACTAGTGAATAAATAAATTAGAATTTAGACTAGAAAAGTATAGACTAGACTAGAAAAAGTCTGAATAGCTATGATGATTGCCGACCTCCGCCGCGGAGATGGCACTTGAAGAAGAAGAAGAAGAAGAAGTGAATAAATGGACAATGCTACGATCTGCAGTTGATACCTGCGAAAAATAAATATTGAAGGTAGGAAAGTTAAAATAAAAGAACGATGTATTGGTCAGTACCCAAACATCAGGAAAATACTAATCAATAATGGGTTACCGACAAGAACAGTTCTGCGGTCCAAACTTGATTCTCTGCAAACAAGCAAGCAATTTAATTAGACGCAGTCTGTAAGACATATTCACCCCTGTTAACGTAATTACGGTCGGATGTAACAATTCATTGTAGCGAGGTGTAGTAACTCAAGTAAAAACAGGAGTCACTCCACCGCGCTTCAATGCTCCAGACCATCCCTTTCCCCCTATAGCACTCTGATGCGCGATAGGGGCACAACTATCAGCTAAATGCTCTTCATGTGGAAGTCCTGGGTAATAGAACTCCAACATGGTTTCCTAACCGAATCAAAATCAGGACAGCGCATTGTTGCTATAATCCTGTTATCATAAAGTGGCTTATCCGCGAACTAAAAACTGCTTACTTGCGCCTCAACTCTCCGCTTTGATCTAGGCTCAGTTCGGAGACTTAGTGCTCAAGGGGTTGGGCCCTATGTGTCCGGGTTTTTGGAGTTTGTTAATTTTTTTGTTGGTTTGAGCCGGTTTTTGTTAGTATTTTTTTTTTAATTTTTTTGGTTGACCGAGCCTTTTTTTATGTGTTTTTTTTTGGTTTTTTTTGGTAGATTGCCTGAAACGAAAAATTGCCATAATGAGTAAAATGTTTATACTACAATATAAATAATATGATAATATAAAGTTTGTCCACTTAAAAGCAACTAAGCCCACGCTTTACGTTACGGTTGTCCACTCGAGCTACGAACTGTCTTCTTAGTGTGCTGTTATGTTGTTTTTTGTATGATTTCTCTGTGGTGTTTTGATTTCTCTCTGGTGGTTTTTTTATTTTCTCTCTAGTATATGTTGGGTATTATTCGACTATGTGCTGTTTCGCTCTTTTGCGCTTCCATAAATGGAAAGCGTCATACCTCATTATCTCTCGCATTATGTGACTTGGATGGTTCTCTATCTCTGCGAACGTTGTACTTGCTTTGCTTTTCATAATCTCTATAAAAATTATACTATTTATTAATCTTATCTTCGTTTTCATTCTTAGTTTGATTTTTTTTCCTGCTAGGCCTCTTATTGACGCTTTGGTCATGTTGCTGCGTCTATCTGTTTACTGAATGGTAAGCCTTTGTCTATAATTACTCTGAGCTAGTTCACTTCGCTTTTCCACTCGATGGAGTTGTTTTGCACTTATTCTTCTGGTTGCCGGTGCCTCGTTTTGAAAAGTACAGCTGGCGTCTTTTTGGAGTTTAAAGCTATTTTCTATTTTAAAGTCCATTCTTCTATATAATCTAAAGCTGTTTGTAGGTTGTTTACCGCAATGTTTATGTTTCTATGTTTGACCACTATCGCTGTGTCGTTGGTATATAGACTTAATAATGTACCTGGTATTCTAGGTATGTTTGCTGTGTATATTGTGTACAGTAGAGGTGACAGTACCACTTCCTGTGGTATTTCAGCCTCCAGGTTTTCGAGTTCGGACAGGACTTGTCCTATTCGAACTCTGAAACTACGATTGTTTAAGTACGAAGAGATTAGTCTTGTCATTGCTCCACTGTAGCTACATCCTCTCATTTTATAAATCAGTCCTTTATGCCAGACTCTGTCGAAAGCTTTGCTTACGTCTAGGAAGGCAGTTCCTGTACTTGTAGCTCACTGGAGTGCTCTGATCTGAAGCCGAATTGTGCTTCGGGTATAATATCTAATCTATCTGTTTCGGCTTGGAGTCTGCTGAGTATTACTTTCTCTACAACCTTGCTTATTGCAGGTAGTAAGCTTATTGGCCTATATTTTTGCGGCAATGTGCTGTCTTTCCCTGGCTTTGGTCACATAATGACATGGACCCCTTTCCATCTGTTTAGGAATTTCTTAAATCTTAGCATCGCGTTTATGATATTTGTTAAATACACTATGGCTCTAGCTGGTAGGTATTTTAGAGCCCTGTTTATTATTTGATCTGGACCAGGTGCTTTTTTCGGCTAGCTATTTTTAATTAGCTCGTTTAACTCCTCCGGTGATGTAGGAGTGGATAATTTCGTTACGATTCTCAGGTCTTTCTCTTTGTCTTTCGACTTCTTCTATGAAGTCGATGTCCTCGTCTGGGTGGTAATTTAATGTACACTCTCTCTCGAGAGTACTCCTCATTACCTCTGCTTTTTCCACTGTAGTGTAGACTATTCCATTTTCTCCGTGTAATAGAGGGACTTGCTTTCTGTCGTTTCTGAGTATTCTCTGAAGTCTCCGAATATTTTGCATATTTGGTCCTTGTTTCTCCATGTCTCTGATGTGGTTTTCCCAGCTTTAACTATATTGTTGTTGTAGTGCTATTTTGACCTTTCTGTTTAGTCTATTTGCTGTTTTATCTACCTGATTTCTTGTCCTTCTCGCTGTCTGTTTTGCTCTGTTCTTTTCCCTTATTAAGTTTTTTATTACTTGCGGTATATATTTAAATCTGCCCCTGTCTATTTCTACTTCTTTATTTGTAGTGCTGTTTCTGAGTGCTTGTTGGATGATATTTTCCAACTCTAGGACTCTGTCTTTTATTTCACGTGGGTTGTCTATCACTGGAACTATATTTATTCCAGTGCTCACTAATCTTTTGAAATTTGTCCACTTTGTTTTATTTTTTACTCCAATAAGATGGGTTTGTGGTCTGTTGTGCCTTCGTTTAATGTTTGCAATTCTGTTTGTAGTCCTAGGTTTCTTACAACTACAATATTTATGTGTGTAGGAAGTCCGTTTCCTGGATAGTGTGTCGGGTCTGTGGGGCCCATTGCCGTAACGTCGTCGTTGTTTTCTAAGTATGTATTTAGTAGTCTTCCGTTTCTGTTCTTAGCTTTGTCGTTCCAGTTTGGGGATCTTGCGTTTAGGTCTCCTATTATAATTGAGGGTTCGTTGTTTAGGATCGTACTTAAGCCATCTTCGATCAATGGATCTTTAGGTCTTACGTAGGCGGAAGTAATTCTGATTTCTTCTTGCCTCATTTGTATTCTTACCATTGTTGCTTGCGTAGTATTCAGTTGTGGTATTAGAATTCTGATATGACATGACTTTTGTCACTAATATTGCAGTGCCTCCTGATCTTTATGTGTTATCGTTCCTGTATATGTTGTAGCCCGGAAACTTGATGTTGATGTTATTCGTGAGCATTGTTTCCTGTATTGCCACGACATCCATTTTATATCTATTTACCAGTTCGTCCAGTGTATTCTGGTTGGTTTTTATTCCTTCTGGATTTCAAAAGTAAAGTTACGCATCGAGGTGCCTTGAAGCACGTTCTCTGCACGTGGTAGTAGCCTTGGCAGTTGAAGCACTGCGTGGGCCCTGTTGCTTTTCTCAGATCTTCGATGTGGACCTTAATATGCATCAAATTGGTGATGCATTTTGCCTTCACTACGTCTTCCATCTCCAGTGTCATTACAATCATAGGAATGTTTCTTTTATCACTCTTCCAAGATATCATATTTTTGATTGATACACATTCAATTTCGTGTTCATCTCTAAGGGTTTAGAACATCTCCTTGATGTCTGTACTAGGAAGTAATCCTCTTAGCACCATTCGTGGTTTGATATTTTCCTTTAGTGGGAAGGCTATCCACTGTATCGGCCTAGTCTCGTTAAACTTTTCGATTGTTTTAACCATCGTTCTACAATCTTCGGGGTTTTTCGCCTGAATGAGCTTCTCACGTACACTACGTGAGAGAATTTTATTACAGGCGGCTTAGGTTTCCACGCTGGTTTGTCGAATTTTGATGTTTCTCCGCCTGTTTCCATTTGTTGACACGGAGAAGGAGGGCGCTGTGCGGCTTGCGCATCACCCTCTTGTACATTTCGCTTCGCGGTGCAGTGCATAAGTGAGCGACAAGCTTTATGTCCTTTATGGCCTTTATTGCCGATGTTCCATCTCCAGCGAGCATCGATGGTATAGGTGGGTTTATGGTGGGAGTAAGACAGAAAGAGGGATAACCGGCAGTAAACGCCGTTGGAGCATGATCGTTACAGGACGCCCTCCACTGTTTAATGTGTTTTCTTTATATTCTTCCAACGCTAGTGCGAAAATATGTTAAATAACCTGCATGCACCCTTGTCTCACTTCTGTATCTAATGAAACTGTCTCAGTCAACCGGTCAACCACTTTAATGTTGACCGTTTGGTTATAGTAAATATTATAGATGATTGCTAGGTCTCATTATCATTAGAAAAAAGAAATATATATCTTACAGTTAATATCTCTGTATATCTGAATTAGAACTTATACAGCGAAAAAGCCTTCCGTCCATGACACTTGCACTTCGCATTTTATATAGTATGTTGTGTACTTTTAAAAAGGTCTTAACTCAATAGTTCATCAAGTTTATTATTTTACAGTTTTCGCATGTTTTGCATTTTTTTTTCTTTGTTATAGTACGAAGATCGAACTTAATCAGCTTTGTGAAATTTTACCAGTGATATAAATTTTGTTAAATGGGCTTGTTAACAATTTTATTACTTATTTCTCCATAAATTGTAGACATTTTGCACCAAATTTGTCTGTCCTATAGCTTAACTACCTTTGTTCTTCCTAATATATCGCTATCCTGGTTTTGTTCGATGGTAATTGTACTAGGGTTACTCACTTTATGAACATTATTTCTGACAAAAGACTAACCTTCCACTTACAAGCTAGTTAGCTCAAAGCAATTGGCCAGTAAGTGGGGAGAGGGATTGTATAATGCATAAGGATAGGAAGCACAAGTAGAGCAAGCAACCTATTAAGGATCTGCAATGATATGCCCCAGTCGATCAATCATGACAATGCTTAATATTAAAAGAGTATCAAGATCTCCACATGAAATTTCCAAACCTTATACAAGATGGTAACGTTAATCCAAGTACAAGCCAACACCATTAATATAAACATAATCCAAGTTTATGCTTCTACTGCAGACAAAGAAGAGGAAGAAGTAATCGAGCTTTATCAGGAAATCACCAAAACCATACAGAAAAATATCCAAGACAGGTAGTGCTCATCATTATAGAAGATTTTAATGCCAAGCTTGGAGCTGGAGACAAGATAGTACATTCGAGCACATGGACTTGAAGTCATAAATAAGAGAGGGACCTCCTAAAAAAAATCGTAGAAAATTCATAAATAGTTGTCACCAACACATTCTTCTAAATACAACACCAAAAGCTGTAGGTATACGAGATCTCCTCAAGACATTCCCAGTGGAATCCTTAAAAATAAAATTGATTACATTTTAGTAAATAGAATATCACGAATCAGGAAAAATTTATCAAGTCTTATCCAGTAGCAGATATGGAGACAGACTACGTTCCACTGGTGCGAATATTCTAAGTAAAACTTGAAGGCAGATAAATTAATCAAGTAAAAATTATAAATGACAGATGAGATCCTGAAGCAAATGAATAAAAAAGAAAAGACATCTATGAAGAGATGCGAAGAATCTGAGACCATATAGTTAAAACACGAGAGTTACAATGTACATAGGAAAGTTTAAGAACTGACAGGTGGACTGATGATAGAAATAGAAAGAAAGGAAAATGAATTTTGAAGAATACATAAATAAACTGTTTGAAAACTAAATAGATAACACCTTTGAACTAGAAGAGAAAGTAAATGATGGGCCTACAATATGGGCACGGGAAGTTCATTTTGTAATAACATAGCCAAAGGATGCTAAAGCTGCAGGTCCCAATAATATATAAGGAGAACTACTCAAACTAATGGATAAACAACGAATCAATAACAATAATCACAGATATATTCAACAGCACATACAACTGGACAAATGCCAACAGAATAGCTGAATTTTCACTTTGCCATACCTCCTAAAAAACTAGGAGCCAAGAAATACGAAGAATACCGTACTATAAGCCTAAAACTGTTTGTAAAGATAATCCATAATAGAATTTCCCCAACGAGTTCGGGTTTATAAATGCGGTTGGTACTAGAGAGACTCTGTTCTCAGTACTAATTCTAAATACGTCTTATTCTGAAGATGTAGAGGCGTCAATTGGGACGTATATGCATGTCTGGTTTTAGCTGGATAAGCAGGAATTGACAACAAAAATCTAAAAACACCGAATACGTAAGGATGAAAGTCTTTTTCAAAAGTCACAATCTCGATCTTGGTATAACAATAAGAATGCTAAGAGGCTACGTCTTCTTGAACTTAAACGAACATTTAGTCAAGAGATTGAAATCGTTTAAGATCTGGCTACATAAGAAAATACTAATGATCTCGTGGACTGTCCGAATTATAAATGAAGAAGTCCTAAGAAAAATAAAGAAGAACCTAAAGGTACTAAATACCATTAAATCTCGAAAGCTGCAGTACTTCGGATACATCACGCGAAATTAATGCAGGTATGCCCTCCCAAAAGCCGTCCGGCAGGGAAAAATATTTGGAAGGCGAGGTCCAGGGAGAAGAAGAAACATCCCGAAAAAAGAACCTCATAACCTGGTACAACACAACATCTGTGCAGTTTTTACGCATTTCTGCAGACAAGATAGAGCTTGCCATGATGATGGCCAACATTCGTCACCGATAGCCACATCAAGAAGAAGCAGTTTACTTTATTTGTTTTGTCCTGGTTTTTCTTTAAAAATAGAAGGAAAACGGAATCCAGGCCGTAGAAGAATGTCATGGCTGCGTAATTTGAGAGAGTGGTTTGGCTGTACCACTAATGAACTCTTTAAGTCAGTTGTAAACAAGGTCAGGATAGCCTTGATGATTTCCAATCTCCAATAGGAGTGGCACAAGAAGAAGAAGAAAGTTTATCTTTAAGTCAGGATCTGAGTCCCTGATCGCATGACTAGAGAATGTATGGTTTCTCCTGGCAGAATCCCACATACCTAGACAGGGTTAATGAAACAAGGGTGACGTATAGTACTCGGAGTTGAGCCGTCCTTATCTTCTAATTGATTGTGCTCACCTCACATAATTAGCTACTAAGATCGAGCATGAAGGTAAAGTTCACCACAACAGGTTTGTTTTATGCTCCCACGAATATGTTAACGTTGCGCTTGTGGGTTATGTATCTTTTTAGAAAAATAGGTCACTTAGTTTAAGGTTTATTATAACAATAAAATAAAACGCATATGATAGAAATTAGAGCAGATTTATTAGGAATAAAAGAATATTTACTACGTCAGAAATGAGACCTTTTAGATAAATTCCTGTGAAAACGTTGAGAGACCTAATAATAATAATATAGTTTTTATTTTTCCCCCGTTTTAGATTGTTAGTATCAATGCACACTAGACCAGGGGGGCTGATGGCTTTAAGTGCCCTTTTAGAAGTAAAAATGTCGTTGTTGGTGACGAGAATCGAACGTTCTGGTTTAGAATGTCAGTAGATTACTGCTGATCTACGGTCGCTACATTAAGAGTACTATTTAACACAGTAACAGATCTCTGTATAATACAGAATAATGTATAAAAGGGAGGACAAAGAATAGGTTGAATAAAACCAGCATTAACATCAATGTATAGAGAATGAGTAGTCCGAATAACAAGAGCTTTAAGACCACCAGGAAGACATTTTACGAGAAAGCAAGATAGCTGGGAATGGACCAAACAAATACATAATTTAGTTCGTTTACTCATAGTCCCCTATGAAAATAAAGAACATCAACTAATTATTAATACTTTTTGTAATAGTAAAGATCTAGGCATTACTAGAACTTATTAATTATTTAAAGAAATACCTATCTCAGGATTTACTAAACTTTAGAGACTGAGGTTGTCTTAGAGACTTGGTTCATGTGGTGAGAGTAGAATATTGTCAATAAGGGCACTAGACAGTATTCGTTGGACAGTTAACA
The DNA here is from genome assembly GCF_040954645.1 of Diabrotica undecimpunctata. Taxonomy (NCBI): domain Eukaryota; kingdom Metazoa; phylum Arthropoda; class Insecta; order Coleoptera; family Chrysomelidae; genus Diabrotica; species Diabrotica undecimpunctata. The sequence continues at coordinate 70,735,150 of NC_092804.1, read as the reverse complement.
GGTGAACATCGTTCGATAAATCTGTGCCGTGTCCTTAACTAGTGCTATTATCAAATTAATAGGTATTTAATTTGAAAATAAACCAACCGATCTTCAAAAAAGGTAGGATCTAATTATTTATTATTATGAGTGAATCGGGGGGTGGTGTTGAGCCACCCCAGAATAATATATCATCAATGGATACGGAAGACAAAAGGTATATTAATTTAAATAATAGATATAAAATAAATGATTCAGGGTATTATAATGTCTTTGTAGAATCTACAGACAAAAACTTGTCCCGTTTATCACCAGTACGTGTCGGTTATTATCTATTTAAAAACCAATATTTTAAACACGATGTACTAGACATTAAACCTGTTGGCAGAAATAAGGTAAAAGTAATTTTTAAAACTTATACTTGCGCAAATTCTTTAATTGAACATGAGCTTATTAAGGATAATAAACTTGTAGCGTATATTCCATCATTTTTTACTCAAAAGAAGGGAATTATTAGGGAAGTCGATACGTTTTTGGATGAAAAGTATATTTTAGAAAATATTGTTTCAGATAAAAATGTTGTCGAAGTAAAAAGGTTAAAACGGAAAATAATTGATTCGGATAATGAAACAATTCTTGTACCTCGCCAGATGGTCATTTTGACATTTGAAGGAAATAGCATTCCTAAGACTGTTAATTTAGACTTGGTTAGGTTTAATGTTGAACAATATATATATCCGGTTGTTCAGTGTTTTAATTGCTTTCGTTTCGGTCATACTGCTCGGCAATGCAAATCAACATCAAATCGTTGTAAAAAATGTAGTCAAACTCATAATAATAATGAAACATGCACTAACTCCCTATTTTGTTTACATTGCAACTCCACTGAACACAACTCACTCTCTAAACAGTGTCCTGCATTTAAACACCAATACAAAATAAAATCAATAATGGCTTTAGAAAACACTACCTTTAAAGAGGCAGAAACCATAGCTAACAATCCTTCATACGCCAAGGTAACTACAAATAATAGATTCGGTATCCTCAATACTATACAAAATTTCCCCGCCTTAACCCCTAACATCCCTGAAGGTACAAATCAAAATCAATCCTATGTACCTACCATTAAAAAAACAAGAAACAAGCGTAAAGCTATATCTCCTACTGCGATCAAAAACGCACCAACTTTCCCAAGATTTCCAAATGCTACAAACACCTCATCCCAACCTATAATCCCTAATCCCTACAGGGACGAGTTTATGGCGTATAAAGAAAAAATAGAATGTAAAATAATCAATGAAATTCCAGCCTTGATAGAAAATATCATCAAGAAAATTAACCCTAAAATATTTTTACCTAACTTACAAAAAAATACAAAAGAAGAAATTGAAAAAATGTTGAACAACCTAACAGATATTGAAAGCGATGGGGAACAACAGGACATTTAACATACTGCAGTGGAACTGTCAATCTATAAATAAACATAAACCTAGTTTACTTAATTATCTCGAGCACAATGTTGTTGATGTCATTCTGCTTAATGAAACATGGCTTTCTAAAAATAAAAATTTTGGTTTAACAGGTTACAACGTTATCAGAAGCGATAGACCTGATGGTTACGGTGGTGTAGCCATCCTCATATCAAATAACCTTTGTTTTACTGAAATTAATGTAACGAAAAACTTTAATAAAGGTATTGAAACGTGTGCAGTTTTTATAGAACAAATTAAATTGGTAATCGTTTGTATTTATAAACCACCCAAAGTGATAGTCAATAATAGAGATTGGGAAAAGCTTTTAACTCAATTTAGTGGTAGAGTTGTCATTGGTGGGGACTTCAATGGACACCACAGTAGGTGGGGTTCCTTGAAGGATTCCGCTCAGGGCAAGTGTATAGTAGACGCGCTTGATAACAGTAATTTAGTTCTGCTAAACGACTGTAGACCGACCAAAGTAACAAGACCTAATGAACTTCCATCAATGGTGGATCTATCCCTTGTTACACCAAATCTAATTGGATATACCACATGGGATCCTGTTTCCGATACTCTGGGTTCAACTCACTTACCTATAGTAATCACCATCGACTTGGACTATCACCCATGTACAATAATTCCTTCATCCAAATGGAAAGAGTCTTCAGCAAACTGGAATATCTTTAAAGGCCATATAGAAAAAACATTATCCGAAAATATAACCGATAATATCACTTCAGCGGAACGTTTTGACTTCCTGTTAAAGACAATTGACGATGCTGCCTCATTTTCTATGAATATCAAAAATTCCTTTCAGCCAAAATCTCGAATTCCAGTCTGGTGGGATTATGAATGCAAAAATATGATCATTTCACGAAAAGTTGCATACAAAAGATACATTGAAGCATCAAATTTTGAAAACTATATTAAATACAAACAAATTCAAGCCAAAAGTAAACTCCTCTTTACAAACAAACAAAAAAGTTCGTGGATTAACTTTGTAAATACTTTAAACAAAAATACTCCCATCAGTAAAATTTGGAATTTTGTTAATAAACTAGTGAATAAAAATTACCGTACAAGACGATATCCCCTGCCAAATGAACTAATAGAAGAGTTGCTCGACAAATTTGCTCCGCCATATGTTGACCTTCCTATTCAGGATAACAATAAAACTAGTAAATACAATATTTTCCAGAAAAGTTTTGATATGATAGAATTTGAGGCTGCACTTAAGTCTTCAAAGTCCTCGGCTCCGGGGCGCGATCAAATTACTTATAACATAATATATGAATTACCTCTTATAGCTAAACAAAGTTTACTAACAATTTTCAACGATTGGCTTTTCAATGGAAGATATGTGGATCATATGAAAGAAATAGTTATTTGTTTAATTCTTAAACCTAATAAAGATAAAACACTCTCCTCTTCTTACAGACCGATATCATTAATGTCTTGCATATGCAAGACATTTGAAAGACTTATTAAGACTCGATTAGAATGGCTTGTAGAACATTATAGTATCCTTCCAAGTACACAATATGGATTTAGGGCTAGTGTTGGTACACTGGATGCAATATCACATTTAGTTACCGACATTCAAATAACGTTTTCCAGAAACAATTATCTTGCTTGTTTTTTTTTAGACCTAAAAGGGGCATATGATTCTGTTAATTTATCCATTTTACACAAAAAACTATATGATATAGGATTACCTCAAAATATAGCGACTAATATTGTTCATCTTTATAATAATCGTGTTATATATATTAAAGATCATTTAAACCAACTACACGGTCCTAGAATTGCTCATACAGGTCTTCCACAAGGATCAGTTTTAAGTCCGTTATTGTTCAACATATTTTCAGCAAGTATTCATGGCATTTTTGACAACACAATCAATTGCATCCAATACGCTGATGACATATGCATCTATACAGAGCGTAACTCGTATACTGACTGCCTGGAGGCTCTGGAATCCATCATGCAAAACGTTAATAACTGGGTAAAAAATCATGGACTGACCATTTCCCCTGACAAATCAGCCACAATGATATTCACTAGACATAGGATTCGTACGCCTGACAAAATAAAGTTGTCTGGATATGATATACCTATTGTCAAAGAATACAAATATCTTGGCATTCTTCTTGATCCCAAACTCTTATGGTCAAAACATGTGGAATATATAAAAAGTAGGTGTGAAAAAGGTATTAATATTCTTAAATGTGTTACTAATCGAAGATGGGGCGCTGACCCTAAAGTTGCATTGATGTTTTACAGAGCCTACGTGCGATCTATTGTAGACTATGGTTGCATTCTGTATGGTGCCGCCAGTAACACAAACTTATTAACTGTAGACCGCATTCAGTTTAAATGTCTAAGAATATGCTTGGGCACCATGAAGTCTACTCCTTGCCCTGTACTACTTGCTGAAAGTAATGAAATACCTCTTCAAAATCGTCGAGAAATTATGGCAATTAAACATATCCTGAAGCTAAGATTAAATAATAATAATCTACTTAGTCAACTGTATGAGTTATCTATTGAAAACCTCTCAAATAAATACTGGCGCATAAAAAATTCTCCTCCACTTGCTGATGCTTTCTTAGAAACTAATGAGTATCCTAATATCTATGGCAAAGAAAAAAGATTACCAATATATAAAGCTAATTTTCAGGTAACATTAAATAAACCAAAAGTCATTATACCAAAGTACACAGAATCCCCACAAATAAACTTTGTCTTACTTAGATCCATATTGAGTGACTATAATGATCACGTAATAATGTATACCGATGGTTCCAAAAAAGAGGATGGTGCCACAGGTTGCGCTGTTTACATTCCACATAAAAGCGAATCTTTGAAAATTAAACTTCCATCACATTGTTCAATATATACTGCTGAAGCGGTAGCTATCGAAAAAGCATTAGATTGGCTAGATTCACACAATTTAAATAAAGCAGTAATATTATCAGATTCATTATCGGTCATTAAAGGATTAAACTCAGATATGACTCAACATAAAAGAAATAATATTCTTTGTGCTATTAAAAATAAAACATATAGTAAAGATATTACAGTTATTTGGGTTAAAAGTCACATTGGTATCGAGGGAAATGAACTGGTTGACCAGCTTGCTAAAGATGCGACCCATGTTGGACTCTATATTCCCATATTTACATTGGAGGACTTACAACAACATTATTATAACAAAATTTTTATAAATTGGAAAGAAAAATGGAAAAACATAGCAACGAATTCAAATAATCAATATTATACTATCCACCCTACCTTGCCACAAGATGTTGACTATATTTTCAAATATGCAATGCCAAAGAAGTTAACAGCCACAATTACACGACTGAAAACTAATCACGGTGCATTCCCAGCTCACTTGGCTAAGTTAAATATTATCCCTTCTGGGGTGTGCTCATGCGATAATATATCACAATGTGACATCAACCATATTCTTTTTAAGTGCGATAAACATAGGTATGAAACAGATCAGCTGTATTCAAAACTATCAGAACTTAAAATTCAGACTCCCATAAACATCACCCATTTACTCTCCTTAGATAGTAGAGAAGTATACGAACTAATATGTAACTTTTTATTTAAAGTTGGTTACACTATTTAAAATCTAATATCTTACATTACAATTCTGTGGCTAAAGGACTAGTTTCCAAGCCAACTCACCAAACACACACACACACACACAAGGGCACTAGACAATGACATGCAGGGCTTAAGACCAAATGGCAAGCAAAGAAGATATGGGAGAATGAAGTAGTAAATTGTTTGTTATGTCCATTAAGCCGCAAATATCATATTTTCTAGGAGTTCCCTCGGTATGTGAACTTTCATTAAAAATGTTTTAATTTAGAAAATAATAAATTATTTCCATACTTTAGGATTTAGTTTCAATATCTAAGGTATTAATTCCTTAGGTTAGAAAGAAATCAAGACATTTATAATTCAAGAGGAAATGAAATAAAACAATACCATTTGAAAAAATACATATTGTTGTTTATTGTTGGAAATTTTTGTAATAGAATATTCGTGTTAATTTTCCAGACTCTATTAAATAAGATATTTAATATTTTTTATGGATAATGGGATTTTATGTAATCAGAAATTTTCTCTCCAATCATAATACAAGGTACACAAGGATGACCTGTAGTGGAAATAGGAAAGACACTGGCATCTGCAACCCTTAATCTTCTAATTCCAAAAACTTTCAAATTTGAATCAACCACTGCTCCTTGTTTTGGACTCCGTCCCATTGGACATGTAGACATTGGATGGAATGCTGTTGTAGTCATTTGTCGTAAGAAACAATACCAATAATCTTTAGATTTATATTTTAAGTGGCTACAAACTGGTAAAGGTTTGCTCATGTACTTTAGTTTGATACTCTGAAATGCCTTAGTTTCTGACAGCTTAAACATGAGTTGAATACATTGATATAACTCATCGATATCATTGTTTTGAGAATCGGATAAGAGATTTGGATTTATAAGGGGGTAGTCAAAAGGATTACTGCTTTTTAACCTGAGTGTACCTGTAGATTTTGGATCTGTATGTATTGCAATTAGACTGAGACCTAACGTATTATTCGACCAAAGAACTTCATTTATAGTGTCTTCCAAAAGAGAAACATTTTTTACAGGTGATGGTTTATGAATTACGTCCATAAAAATTTCCAGGTTAGGTACACCTTTTCTAGTCCTATTTTTAGTTTCATGAAAAGCTACAGCCTGGGTGTATGTTACTGCAGTGAGGGCACCACTACCTTTGAGATAGTCTTGCAATTGTTCTTTTATATTTTGTTTGGGTAAAGTTATATTTCCTGAAAACAGTAATTTTATATATAGATGATCTCTAAGTCTAGTTCCAACTTCTAAATTTTTAATCAAAGGTATTTTATTATATTTGAGATGTTTTTTGGGACCAACTCCAGACAGCATTAATATCTGCGGACTTGCAATAGCACCTGCAGAAAGTATAACCTCCTTTTTTGCTTTTACCCTGTAAGTATAACCACCCTTTGTGAACAAAACACTTTTAGCGGTTTTAGTTTTTTTACTAATTTCTATTTTGATCACATAACTTTGGGTTAAAACTTTAAGATTTGTTCTGTTTAGAAACGGTACTATAAAGGCCGAACCTATATCCTGCCTTTTGCCATTTTTGTTAAAAAGTTGGAAAATAGAAGCACCTTCTTGTCGATTACTGTTGTAGTCAATTATATGCGAGCCTAATTCTTTGTTGGCATCAAAAAAAATGTCATTGTATATAACGTTTGGTACTTTATGCTGCACATTTAACAGACCATTCGTTCCATGATACTTAAGATCCACTGGGGCTTTTTTGTTTGTCCAGTGAAAATTTTCCGACTTTTTAAAATATGGTAGAACCTTTGAGTAATTCCAGGAACTATCGTTTAATATTTTTGCCCAAGTGTTGTAGTCATCAGGATTGCCTCTACTCGATACCAATCCATTTATCAAAGACGTACCACCAACTCCTCTCCCTCTTGGAATATCACATATTTTATTCTCTGGTCCTAAAATAATAAAACAAAAAACAGTTTACACATTTCTGCAGATATCTGTATATAAGAGTACATATTACTGACTTTAAAAATCAGGCTATGATGATAAGTCACACCGTTTGTCCAGTAAGGTAACTACGCCACCTAGGAAAGAAATCTGAACTAACAGCATTTCACATTTTAATCATATTTTGTTCTTGAAACGATACAGTTGATTTATTACTAATTCATTCTACGAATTGATTAAAATATTGTAATTAGACATTTTACTACTTCAAAGCAATTAATTTTTTCGTAAAATTGTTAAAAATATAGGCTACTGTAATTGTAAGGTAAGATCAATGACGTATAATATATATTATTGTATGTCATTGGGTAAGATAAATATACATTTACTATAAATATAAAATGACGTTTAACAAACGGCAAAATTTTACCAAAATAAAATAAAGTTAAAACTAAATAAGATTAAATAAAGTTAAATAAAGATAAATTGAAATAAATAAAGTTAAATCAAGTTAAACAGAATTAAGTAACATTAAATACCAATTAAATAAACTTAAGTAAAAGCTACATCTGTAAAAACTCTGCTGTACCGTTTCTGCTTCATTTTCCATGTAAAATTCCATAAGAAAATGTAAAGGTTCATTCTGTTCATTTTTTGAGCGTTGTTGTGGGGGTAGAAAAGTTCGTCAGAACATGACATATGATACATCATTCGAAAGAAGAGGAGGTAGCGAATATGTTGAGATAAAAAATCACAAATTGCAGCATTGCCAAGAGGGCATTACATCATATCTCCTTTGGTATTAGTCCGATTGGAGTGTGTGATGCGTTATACGACATAGCAAATGAAAGGGGAGAATATAACGAATATATTCAGATAGAAAAATAAACAAGGCAACTACAAAAAGAGCACTTCACAGAATCTTCATTATTAATGAACGTATAGCAGCATACGAGATATCATAAGGCACCATAGATAAAAATAGATTTACTATAAGACAAATTTTGATTTATTGACTTAAAGAAGGCCTTTGGCTAAAAATAATCGAAAGCTAACATGCGACATATCAAATAAAAGGGGTGGATATAACGAATATATTCAGATAGAAAAAACAAACAAGGCAACTACTAAAAGGGCACTACACAGTATCTTCATTATTAACGCAGATATAGCGACATACAAGATATCATGGGGCACTATGGATAAAAATAGATTTATCATAAGACAAATTTGGTAGAGCCTATTATGACTTATGGGGCAGCAGTTTGGCAGATCACGAAAAAAGATAGAAAAAGAATAGAAGTAGTAGAAATGGATTTTCTAAGGAGAACGTGTGATGTATCAAAATAGATCATATCAGGAATGAAGATATTAGAAGTAGGACAAATACTGTATATTCCAGTGTAGACAGAATTGAAACGAGACAACTAGTATGGTATAGTAACGTGAAGCGAATGAATGAAGATAGATGGTCAAAGAAAGCTTTAAATTACATACCACAACAAAGAAGAAGAAAGGGAAGGCCTTTAGTTGCGTGAGAAGAAAATGTGAATGGATTAACAGAAAACGATAGCGGTCGAAATGCGAGAAGTGGCGAAGCGGCAGAAGCTGTAGGAACCTCGCTTATATATATATATATATATATATATATATATATATATATATATATATATATATATATATATATATATATATATATATATATATATATATATAAAGACAAATTTTGATTTATTGACTTAAAAAATACTTCGGGCTAAATACAAAATAAACAACATATCGAATCCTAACATGCGACATATCAAATGAAAGGGGCGGATGTAACGAATATATTCAGATATAAAAAATAAACAAGGCAACTACTAAAAGTGCACTACACAGTATCTTCATTAATAATGAACGTATAGCGACATACAACATATCATGGGGCACTATGGATAAACTTAGATTTATCACAAGACAAATTTTGATTTATTGACTTAAAGGAGGCCTCAGGCTGAGTACAAAATAAACAACTGATCGAATTCTAACATGCCATGTAGCAAATGAAAGGGGAGGATATAACGAACATATTCGGAGAGAAAAAACAAACAAAGAGGCTACCAAAAGGGCACTACAACTCATTTTTGTTATTAATGAACGTCTAGCGATATACGACATCACATGACACTATGGATGATAATAGACATATTTGCTTTATTTATAAAGCGTAAGTGAGCAGTATATTATATATAATATATGTAGCGTGCCATCAATATATATATATATATATATATATATATATATATATATAATACTTTATTATTTACTTGGATTATATGCAAACAGTTTATTATTTTAAAAATTTAATGACTGACTGTACATGACAATTGATTGCTTCCACCGTTGCATGTGACGGGCAAAGTTAGTAGTATTAAAATAAAAACTGTAAATTGTAGAACTAATGTATAAACAAACAGACTAATTTCATTTAAATAATAAAGACAATAAAGACAAAAGAAATACTTTACTGCTAAGTAAATCTAATGAGTCGTAAGAAGAATAACGTTTAAATCAACAAATGTATATTGTAAAATAAAAAGACAAAAAGAAAAATATAAATTTATAAACATGTTTATTATTTTTGAATCTTCTAAAAAAAAAATTTACTTTACTAATACTTACCAAGACATGCTGTAGTTTGTGGAATACTTTTGTAAGCCCAGTTATAACTAGAAGAAATACTATATTCAGAAAGTCCTGGGAACTGTATAATACCATTATCAGTAAAATTTCCCGCTTCTAGTACTAAAACCTTAAAATCTTTCCGTTCGGAGAGTCTGCTTGCGAGAACTGATCCAGTAACACCTCCACCAATAACGATGAAATCGTAAGAACCAAAAGCTGAAAAGTTTTTATTTGTTAATTGTAACCAAATTATAAAAACGTTGTCCATAGGGAAAAATCCAGATATATCAAACTTTCATAAAACCGAGAAAAACGCATATTTAAATTCAAAACCATAATGTGTCTTACGTTGAAACGTATAAAAAAACTCGAGAGCCAAAATTGCTCCATAAAAACATATGAACGGCATTGTACTGTTTTTATTTAGAAAAATGTGTTACACTCTATAAAATTCCAGAAAATTCTTGTCAACCGCAATTTGTCCATTGAAAGAACCTGCTTAGTCATCTGAAACAGAAAATTGTCAATGCTTTCAATAATGGGTTCATTAAATAGCTTTTATTTTGATCAAAAGGTATCAAAAATGACAGAACTATTGGTCGATCTAAAAAGGTGGCCACTAATACCAGGTTTTGTAGTCCACAAATTTTGGTTTGGGGAATTTTGAAACTGACCGGCTATTTTTGAAAGTGGCCGGTTTTGACAGGTGGCCGTTAAAACAGGTTTTACTGTAATATGTCTCATTAAAGATCCCTACCTCTGGTTGGAACACCAGGGCATTCGTCAAAATTTTCCGTTGGTGGAAGCGTGCACCGGGCGTCGGTGATTAGTCTTAATCACAGAAGTAGATCGACGCTGACGTTAAATAAAGAAATAAAAAAAAAATAATTATAATAATTTATCTGTTACGAGTGATTACACGGTAAGACGGGGAAAAAGTCCACAGCTGCAGGACCACAGAATCTCATTAAGCTCATTAAATCGCTGTGCTTGGTTTTTGATATTGCGAGGGGTCCTGAAACAACATACAGGGAATAATATTATAATTTCTTGTGATACCTTATACCTTACCTGAGTAGGCTGGTAATGGTAATTCAAATTTTCCATTCTTCAACTTCGTAGTTGTTGAGGTCATTCGTTTCTTCAAGATGCTTGACAAGAATGGTCCATTGTAAGAAGATCGATGATTTATGAGTCGGCTGTGCTCCGAACATACTTATTGTCCAAAAATGATTTCGAGTCCAAAACTATTTTTCTTGTTATTTTCACGACGATGAATGGAGACGGCTTTACGCGTGACGCATGTCTCTAAACTCTTTTGGTAATTCAAAAGGTGTTTTTAGATTCCACAGTCCAACAGTCTTATCACACCCTAAGTATGAATGTTCACGGATGTGATATGTAATTTTTATTTCACGAAGCCCATGGATTTTGTTGTTCACGATATAACGTATGAATCGGAATATTGTAAAATTTTTGTTTTGTCCTCCAGCTGAGACACAAAAAATTTTTAACTCCTCAACTTCATCATCCAATAAGTTATTAATAAAATGTAATAAAAACGATGCCACCTCATTGGAACCTTTTTGGGAATTCACTCGTGGTAAGACTAAAAAAAAATGGATTTTTTTTCTAGAAATAGAGAATACTTTTTTTTACATTCAGTTCTGCAGATAGGTAAATTTTTTTGGTTTTTTTTGATACTATAATGGCTTTGTCGACCCTTGAAACTTCCGATGTGATCCCGTATCAATTGTTTTGTGGCATCTGGCAACTTCCTGTGTCCGGAACTATGCTTTCCCCTATCATCTATCGGGGCTTCTACAGTTTCTGTAACGGATTGTTTGATATACGTTAGTTTGTTTTCCGTTATTCCATGTAATGAACAAAATGCCTTCAAAAAAACTGGGATCTCTTGTCCGTTAACACGAACGCGATAAGAAAAACTAGCAGTATGAAAACGAGCAGTATTTTCATTTGTGCGTGGTCTCCTTTGCCTTACAGGAAGTACAGTGATCAATCCAGCAAGATACGAGTTTTGTTCGTTTTGAGAAGGAAGTGCGTTGAATGACTGAAGGATTTTTTTTCTTTGTTCTTCACTCACCACATCGAAGCACTTATATCGTGAACAGTGACAAGATTCCCCAGCCTCATGAGTTGATAACTTCAGTTTTTTACTCACTTCACTGATCCGCCCGATTTTCTTCCTTTTTTTGGCAGCAGCGTTGCAACTTCTTCATTCTCTGAGTGAGAACTCGACATATTTCGTTTTAATGTGAATCACTACAAACAGTCAAAAGCGCAAACACAGGGTTCAAACGGTGTGAATAACACGACTGAAGGCAGTGACAGAGAACAACCCAACACAGTGTGTTCGGTTTTTCTATGGCAGTGATCTGTATTTGTCAGCGATAGCCCACTACCCCTACTCTCCCTTTTCCCTTTCCAGATTAGATACGTTGACCGCATATTGCCGCGTGTGAGAGAAGAAATAACCGTTACGGAAATGCGAACTTTTTGTTTAATAATAATTTTTAAATTAATCCAACGCTATCTACCGTGAAACTTGTGACATATCTGGTTCTTTCACTGGGCGCATTGACAAAGCTGGTTTTTTCCCAGTACCCCGAAACTTTGAAGTGTTATTACTTATGACAAGACTACATTATTTTGCCCTGTACGATAGCTGTAAAATGTGATACTCCGCGTGTTCTATAACATAGAATAGAAATCTGAAATTTGAAAAAAAAAATGACATGTCTGGTTTTTTCCCTTTAGTCTTTAATTATGTTTCTTATGAAGTCTCTTTTGCAGGTTGTCACACTACTCCGTCTCTAAAAATGATTGTTTACATCCTTCCAAGCTGTCTATTAAGTACTTTTCGTTATTCAGAAGATAGATATTCAGAAGAAAATCCTTACTTTTTCCCATACCTCTAAGAATATTTACGATGCTTTTATGTTGTGTCCAGAAGACACAAAACACTCTTTTATAAGCCTACGTGTCATTCTTGCTTTGATCACGATCCTTACCTAACTTTTATGGTTAATAAATTTACTCTTTAACCAACTGTGGAAGATTTTTTAAGACGAAGCTTGCATGAAGCATTTTCTACGAATACTAAGGGTAAATATTATTCATATTGCAACGTTTTGTCTTATTTAATGTCTTCTAACAATTTTAATTAATTTACAGTCTTTTAAAGCTAACACTAAAAACAAAATTAATTTATAACATTTTATTTACTTCACGCTACAAATATATCTGTTAGACTGAAACTCTACAATTTAATATCTCTTTTTAGTGGTATTTCAGTGGTATTTCTCTTTCAGTCTACATATTATGGTTTTGAAAGCTTTTTTACACATTTACCCAAAAACAATGTAAAACAAGTAACAAGTCAGCACGAGGTACTATCGCATCTTCTTCATGTGCCCTGTCCGTTCCGAACGTTGCCAATCAACATGGCTACTCTGACTTTGTTTACGGCAGATCTGAATAGTTCAGCAGATGACAATCCGAACCATTGCCGCAAGTTTTGGAGCCACGAGTGTCTTCTCCTCCCTGGACCCCTTCTGCTGTCTATTTTCCCTTGAACGATCAGTTGTAGTCTGAGTCTTTTTATGAGTCTTTTTATTATAAATTATTTTGATGTAGACCTTACAATTGTAACTGTTTCGTTTGGCGCCAGTAAAGTTCATTGATGATATTTAAATCTTTTGTGTCTATTCCGGTCATTAAGGACCAGACAGGTCATTTTAAACATGATGATAAAAGGATGTCAAATTAATAATTATATGATTTTTAGCCCAGGTTTCTTATTTGAGTTCAGAAGTACCTTTACCTTTTATAGTTTTCGATAAAAAGAGAAGTTAAAGGGAATAAATCAAGTAATTAAACTTTGGGCAATACAATTAAAATATAATGATGAAATACCTTTAAAAATTTTCATACAAATAAATAAATCCCCTAAAATTTAAAAATTGAGACACATTACACATATCGTGCACCTCAAAAAGACAGAAGACAACAGTCTAATAAAGCTAGGTATCGTAAAGTAAAGTAGGTAGGTAGTAGGTAACTTTATTTTGCTATTAACCCTTTTTTTTGTTGTTTGAAACGTTCTAAACGTTTGGCATTCCTTTCCTCAGGTAGCCTAGCTTCCTACTTGGATGAGTTGTTGCTCTGCAATCCTCAGAGTCTTCTAATATTATTGAAAGAAATTGGTCGCATTGCCCCTGTAGTAATCCTTTTCCAAGTTAACATGCTCCTTTTCTAACTTGGTTGCACCGTACTGAACACGATCAATAGTCAGAAATACGTAACGTATCCTTCCATCTTATACACATACACTGGAGTGCAAAATCAACCGGGCACTCAGATTTTTTTGTATTTTTTCGTTTTTAGACAAAAACTTATTTAATTTTTTTGAATTTTATTTTATGCCTTATTAGTGATAACGTTTTTTTCTTTTTCGAACCCGTTTAGATGATTTTTACAACAACAACCGTCCTACACAAACTTTTTGTTATTAATGTGAAATAGTGTCTTAAATTGAACATAATTATTTTAAGTTTATTTAAGTGTTTGCAAGTTTGCCTTAAGTTTTGTTTGTTTTCTTCTTTTCAAAAATTGCAATAAAAAATGATGATAACAAAAGAAGTAGCACAAGTTGTTTTAAAGTGTTTGCAAGTTTGCCTTAAGTTTTGTTTGTTTTCTTCTTTTCAAAAATTGCAATAAAAAAAGGTTTAGGAATTTCTCGAAGTACAGTGTTTGGTGCAGTAGAACTATTTCGAGAAACAGGACAATACACCAGCAGGTCAGGTCAAGATACATGAAGAACCACAGGTCAATTTGGTCACTTTTTTAGATTACAAGCGTTACTCGATCGCACACTATCACAACCAGTACTTATTCAATTAAATGATGTCCATAGAACACAGTTTCCATTTATACCGTTCAAAGACGCTTAACTAAGTATGGATTAAGATCCAGAATAGCTGTCTTAATCTCAATGTCATCTTAATTGGGATATTGAAGAATGGAGTGCTTTGTTATTCACGGATGAATCAAGCTTTAACAGATACTCATCAAATGTGCGGCCTACGATTTAGAGAAGAACATTATCGCCAGATAGATGTGAACGTTATCACCAATGTTGTTTTACTGCCAGAGTTCAATTTGGTGAAGATGGTATAATGGTGTGCACAAGCATTTCTCTAACGGCTCATACAGAAACTGCTACAATCCTAGGGGGCAATTTAAACGCTGAAAGGTATATTAAACAATATTGGTAAGATCATGTAGTGTCATTTGCCTCACTTGTTGGAGAAAATTTTCGTCTGATGCAAGAAAATGCTTGTCTATACATTGCAAGAATAACACGGAATTACTTGGGTGAAATTAAGATTCCTTTATAGCCACGGCTCCCAAGGAGTCCAGACTTAAATCTAATAGAGCATGCATGGGATATTCTGGGATGACGTATTCGACGTAACCATGTTCAGTTTCAAATCATCAATGACGTGGAGCAAGCAGTTTGTGGCAAATGGAAATCAATTCCTCAGGAAGAATTTGCTGGTTAATCCGAAGTATGCCTGATCGAATGAGCGCAGTAATTAGGAGTCGTGGAGCTAATACACTCTACTAACTATCGTTTTTTTTTATTAAAATATGTTCAAAATTAAAATACTGAACTTTTGTTTCTTTGCAGATTTTCAAATTTTTATTGAATTTTTTCAATTGTAGTAATTGTCTATCGTTTATTATATTCGAACGACTGTGGAATCTCGGGTGAGTACAGGGTTTCCCATTATATTTTGACCCCCAACTTATTTTCCTTAATTTCGGGAATACAAAAAAAAAGTTTCAAATAAAAGTTGTATTATTTTATCTGTACCGACCAACAGTGTAGCAACAGACCAAATTTTGTATACAGGGAGTGTCCAATAAAATGCATCTTCAATATTCCAAATGGGGCACCCTGTATTTTTTTTTATAGTTTTGAGTAGCCCTGCATTTCCTGATTACAAATATATAACATAGTGTAGCATTAGTTTTGTTCTATAATGGCGTCTGGTACTTATACTATACTAAGATAAAAAAAATATATTTAGAAAGTCAACAAAATGAATGACTTAATACTACATTTAAGATACAATACTACATTTAAGAATAGATGCTCAAAGAGCCCTCCATTGTTATCAATGCACAAGTAATATCTTCGTCTCAAATTTTCTAATGCGTCAGATATTGTGTTATTATGACCATTTAAATTTTCAATTTTCGCGCGAACTTTTGCCGTGATAGTGTTAATATTTGTATTTGAATCAAAATTTTCATTCAATCAAAATTCAATCACTTTTTCTTTTAAAAACCCCCATAAAAAGCTAGCACATGGTGTTAAGTCGGGACTATTTGGTGGATATGTGATCCACATATTTAAATGTTCTTTGAACGTCATATAAAAATAATTAGGATTATTGTTCAAATTTGTAAGCATGTCTAGTTTCGGAGTTTTCTAAAATAACATTTTTTCTTCCATTTCTTCCGTTCAAACATTTTTTCATTTATGACATGGCGATAATTATATAAAAATGTATTTGCAGAAGGAGTCTGTCGATCTGGATAAATCAGCCTATATTCTCTTGTCGTTTGCTTGTTTTTATTATTTTTTACATACATTGAGAATATATCTACTTTTTCATCTGCAGTATAACCCATTTCGATGTGAGGACTGACAGTTTATAATAAATTAATAATTGTTTCATTTTGAAATGTCAGTCGCATAGCCACCTATGGTTACCCTTTTCTAGTACCATATGCCATTATAGAATAAAACTAATACTGCATAATGTTATATATTGTTAATCAGGAAATGCAGGGCTACTCAAAACTATAAAAAAATACAGGGTGTCCCATTTGAAATATTGAAAGATGCATTTTATTGGGCACTCCCTGTATACAAAATTTGATCTGTTGCTACATTATTGGTCGGTACAGATAAAATAATACAACTTTTATTTAAAATTTTTTTTTGTATTCCCGAAATTAAGGAAAATAAGTGGGGGTCAAAATATAATGAGAAACCCGGTACATATGCGACAAAGAGAGTTTTATTTTTATAAAATTCTCATCTTTGTCAGATTTGAACTAATAACCCCTCAGTTAATAACTAACTGAGTTTTTTATGCTCAGAAACTTTTTAGATAAGATAACTTTTATCAATGCGCCACCAAGGCGTTTAATATTATAATAATTAAACAAAATAAAATGCTTACCCTTAATTGGTTTCTGACGGGCTTTATAAATACTTGCATCTATAGGTAACTTATAGTTTGAACTATCCTTTATACCTTTTTCTATAATATCTTCATAGTGTTTGATGGTCTCACTTATTTGTGTATATGTTATTGTAACATAACAAGAAATTAAGAGTATTGTCGTCCATTCCATTTTTAGTATATTATTTTTTGTTTCGTCAATATAAACGATAACTTTATAAGAAATGCAGTATATTTTGTGATATAAATAATATATTTAAATTTTAATATAAAATTAATTTGCATCAGATTAAGTTCTTACGCACTTGACAAAAAGACTAAATTATTTAGTGGTTTATTTTTATTTAATGTCAATGTCAAGAAATAATTCCAGATAATGCGTAAAAACTCTGTAAACCGATGGTATATAAAAATGTTCTAAAACACTTAAAAATGTAAAATACATTCTAAAAATACATAATAATATACAAAATAAAAAATTATTTTCCTCTCTTTTTTATCAAAAACCAACTTTACACAGTGGGGAAAACAATTAACAAAAATTAACAATATCCTAAAAAAAAATAATAACAGTTGTTTTTATAAACATAGAAGTATAATTTTATATAAAAGACAACAAAAATAAACAGAAAAATAAATATTTTATTGATAAATTATGCTTATCAAATTATTCCGTAAATTTTATAGTGATATAAATATTGTTCTGAAGCTATGATATAAATAATATGATAATTCCATCTATCCTCCTCGCATACACTCTCGCTAGATCTTTGGTATCACATCTGCAACAACATACAGAGCCTTATTTGACGCTGTCCTATAGTCGCTAGATACCCTGAGGAGCATTCGCCTTTGCGATGCCTCCATCAGCTTGACGTATTTCGTAGTGCTGCACCACACGGGGGACCGACTGGAAAACCCCCTTTAGCACCCTTCTTTTGGTACTACCTGAGCCTTCAATGTTCGGCATTAGCTGCATCAAGGCCTCCACACTTCGGTTTGCCTTCCCCACCGTCTTTTGGACGTGTACTCCAAAGCTCAGTCCCTACGGCAGCCAGGCTCAGAGATACTTAAGCGATTTAACCGGTGCAACTTCCACTCCTTTCACTATAAAGTGAAGAGAAGATTTGTCCCGGCTACGTTTGAAAACTACCACCTTAGTTTTCTGAGGTGCTAGCTGTAGATGGTTCTCTCTGATCCACCTACTAATACGACGCAGTGCTGTGTTAGCCGCATTAGTTATGTCAGTTTTCTGACTCGCCTTCGCAACCAGTGTGAGATCATCGGAATAAGCTACAAGAGTGCATCTCATTGGCATCTGTAGCCTCAGCACCCCGTCTTACAGGACATTCCACAGGGTGGAACATAGTACTGAACCAAAGCAAAGACCTAAACAATACTTTTTGATTTTTCGTTGATATTAACAGCAAAGTATTATTTTTTTAACTCACTTTAACCTTTTCGTGTTGTATGAAACTCTCTAAACGTTTGTCATTCCTTTCCTCAGATAGCATAGCTTTCTCCTTGGAGGTGTTAGTTGTTGCTCTGGAATCCTCCCAAACTCGCATTAACCTTTTATTGTTGTTTGAACTGAACGACCCTCAGTCTCCGGCGGCTCCAACACTCCCAACAGAGGTTGGAACAGGTTTGGAGCAGAGGGTGCTAAGAATCCCCGGAAAAAATCATGCTACTACAAAGAGCAACAAATGCATATTACTTCATACAACACTTCGACCAGAAGATGATGAAACAGGAGGAAGAGCTAAAAAACATAAAATGGGACATTATCGGCCTCAGTGAAATAAGACGAAGAGGAGAAGCCCAAATTACTCTTAAATAAGGACATGTATTTTATTTTAGAGGTGAAGAAGACACTTTAAATGGTAGAGTAGGATTCATTATACATAGAAAGCACACACAAAGTGTAAGCCCCAGGATTATATATCTCATCTTCAAACTGTCCATGGCACCAACGCTGAGGTCCTACAGCGCAAGGTAAAAGAAAAAGAAGTGCTTAATTTAGTGAAACAACGTAAGCTTGAGTACCTCGGCCACGTGATTCGGAACGAAGGAAAATATCGAACTCTTAACTCGTTATGCAGGGTAAAGTATCTGTCAGGAGAGAACCGGGACGCCGTCATATCTCGTGGTTGAAAAATCTCCGACAATGGTTTGGAATTGCCTTCGCGGAGCTGTTTCGCAGAGCAGTCAACAAAATCATGATAGCCTTGATGATCGCCAACATCCGGATCGGATAAGGCATTGAAGAAGAAGATCTTCAAATATAACCTTAAGGTAATCCAGACATATGCTCCAAGGACTACCCACTCGGATGAAGAAATTGAAAAATTTTATAAGGACCTAGAAACAGCGTTACATGCCACACCAGCATATTACATAATAATTATGTGCGACTTTAATGTGAAAATGGGGTTTAAAGAAGATGATGCAGAAGTAGCTATGGGTAAGTATGGCTATGGCGAAAGAAATGTACGAGGGCAAAGATTGCTAAACTTCTTACACCAGAAAAATATATTCATGATGAAATCTTTTTTCGATAAAAAGCCCCAACGTAGATGGACATGGATTAGTCCAGATGGCAGTGTCAAAAATAAAATAGATTATATTATAACAAAAAGAAAAAAAATCAAAGGCATCGAACTACTCAACAAATTTTCAATAGGAAACGACCACAGATTAATCCAAGCTAACATATTATTAAATGTCAAATTGGAAAGAACAAAGATGATCCTAAAACAAGAAAAAAGAAATGGATTCCCCCAGAAATCAACGACCTGTATGAAGATATACTAACTAGACATATACAAGACTTGCAAGACGAAATAGAAGATGTAGATCAAGCAAATGATGGCATAATGAAGGCTCTAAAAGAAACGGAAAGGGAGTGCTGCCCGACTGTTCTGACCCATAAAGAAAAACTAAGCCAAAATGCCAAAGTGTTGATAGGTAAAAGAAAACAGCTGACGAAAAAAAAACGGCTGCAACTACACAAAAATAAAGAAATTAAATAAAGATATCCAGTAGTCAAATAACTAAAATAATTTAAGCAAACAAAATTTTAAAAGTTTTAAGGCGAAATACGAACAACATAGGCAACAAAAATATGTACAAAATATACAAAATATGTAGAAACAAAGATGGAAAAATAACTACTGATAGAACCAAAATCCTTGAGGTTGTGGAATCCATTTATCGCGAAATGTATGATAGTACCGACGAAAGGCAAGATCAGCCCCTGCCCTAAATCACAAACCAGGGATCAGAATGAATGCCAGAAACAACTCCATACGAAATCAAAACGGCACTTTTAGAAATGAAAACTAGGTGCAACTAGGTGGAAATAAAATTATCCAGGCTTTGGCCAAGCTTTTCACCGAATGCATCTACCAAGGAAAAACTCCTTCTCAATGGTAATGCAGTTACTACTTTATTACATAAGCAAGGAGACGTAACAGATTTAAAACACTACCGTCCTGTCAGTTTGCTTTCACACATATATAAACTTTTCATAAAAATTATCAAAAAAAGACTGGACGCTAAATTAGACTTCTATCAGCCTAGAGAACAAACTGGATTTAGATCGTGATAGAGCACTAACGACCACTTACTAGTGATAAAGAACCTAATAGAGAAGTATGCAGAATAAAACAAACCATTGGCACTGATATTTGTGGAGTACAAGAAAGCATTCAATACCATAAGCCATCAGAAAATGTTAAAAGCATTAAAAGAATGCCGAACAGACCATCGCTACACTAACATAATCAAATATATCTACCAAAATGCTACAGCTAGCGTAAGACTATCTGAACAAGAAACAAATAAATTCTGTATGGCAAGGAGACACAGTCTCCCCAAAACTCTTCACGACGCAACATACTTTTAAGAAGGCACATCTGAACGAGCATGGTATCAACATAAATGGAGAGAAGCTCAGTCATTTGAGATTTGCAGATGACATCGTCCTTATAGCTTATCAAATGGATGATGCAATAATAATTTTTGAAAAATTATATCACGCTTCCTTGGAGTTCGGACTAAAAGTTAATATGACCAAGACGCAAATAATGACTAATCAGGTGCTAAATAGAAATATTGCCGTTGATGGAAGGAATATTGTGCAGACTACATCGTATAAGTACCTAGGAAATGAAATTCGATTGGGCAGATATAACCAGACATGTGAGCTCCCACGTCGCATATGATTAGTCTGGGCAGCGTTTCGTAAATTAAACTATGTATTTAAATCGGACCTACCTATATGCCTCAAAAGGAAAATCTTTGACCAACGTGTGTTACCTTTACTCACTTATGAATCGGAAACATTAACACTCACAAAAAAGGTAGTTAATAAGATAAGCGTGACTCAGATGGCTATGGAGCACCAGATGTTGGGTGTCTCTTTGAGAAACCGAATCCTAAACGAAAAAATACATCGTAAAACAAAAACAACAGGCGCTATCGAAAAAATCGCGTCGCTAAAGTGAAATTGGACAGGACACGTCACCAGATTATCAGACAACCGATGGACAAAACGTATTGTCGAATGGAAACTAAGATAATAAGCACTACGGAGAGAGGACGTCTACCAACCAGGTGGTCTGAAGCATGTTAGCGGTAACTGGATGCAAGCCGCACAAGTCAGAGACAGATGAAAGAGCTGAGGGAGACCTATGTCCAGCAGTGGATACATACAAGTTGATGATGGTGATGATCTTGTTTAAAGCGTTCTAAACGTTTGGAATTCCTTTCCTCGGGATGCTTAGCATCCAGCACAACTGGATTCAAGGTGTTCAAGATCGGATGCAATGGAATTATTTACGGGAGGCCTATGTTCAGCAGTGGACTTAAAACGGCTAATGATGATGATTGGAGTTACATAAAAGACGTGCTCAGGCCATGGAGGATATAATGAAACAGGACACAGAAGAGGCTAAAGCTACGGAAATTCAATGTTTATTAGCTTTCATCTACAGCAGACTATGTCAGTGCCAAATTTAGCAGTGGAAGCAGCGTTCTATTTAAGAATGGCATGGGTTTATAACCTCGGCATCTATGACTGTATTAGTGGCAATGCCTACATGTACATGTGGCTAGATATATGTCATGTATGTCATCGGTTAAAACAAGTGTATACTCCAGACTGTTGGAACGAAGCGATGAGAAAATGTAAAAGAAAAATTGTGTTGAAGTGATTGTATTGAAACAATCTAATTGTTGTTTTTTTTGTTTTTTTTTTAATACAAAGCAAAATTACTAAAAAAGCTATAGAGATGACAAAGAAAAAGTTCACGTTTTTCAAAATATCAAGCCTCAAGTTTTAATATGAACAACCTAACATAATGTATATCCAACACCTTAGAAATGAAGACTATAAAGCAGTTAATATTGAAAAAAAAAGGTTTGAGGAAATCAATTTTACTTTCCAGAAATTTGAAATCAAAATATAGTGAACCTATTTCAATAAACAGAAAAAAAAAATGAAAATATTTGGCAGTTCTTAAAGTTTATTCCGCCAGCTTTCCTAAAATTTCATGAAGAAATTGGTGCTTGCCAACAGATTCTACCAGATACTGATAATGAACCTCTAGAGAACATTGAATATTTGGCTGATTTTTTAGATATTAAAAATATTGACAACTGAATTATTTTATTATTGTATTTTATGTTCATTTTTAGAATATAATTTTTTCTATAAAAGGGGAGAAGCCTTGGATTTTTTCCAAAAATATTCAAAAACCTTTAAATAAGCATTTGTGTTACTTTTATGTATTTAAGTAGATAGTTCAATACGAGTGTGGACCTTACTTTCGAGAAAAATGTACAAACTGGATTTAACGATTTGAAAATAAGTTGAAATTGATGTTTTCTCCAAAATATTGTCTGTGGCATGACCCCTTGTGATCCCAAGGTCTTCAATTGTCAGATGAGTTCGTTGAAACATTTACCTTAGAAGAGTGGGAAAAAATTGTAGACAAAGTGAAAATTATTGATGATGATTTTATTTCAAAGGAGCCTTTACTTAATGTTGCCATATAATCCTATAGTATTAATTTAGGTGAATATTTTGATAACGAAGATATATTCTCAAATACAGACACTGATGACAGAAATGAGGATTTGATTTAATTCTAAATTTGTTATCGCGAATCCGTATTTTTTATAATTTATATACTTATGTACTCAGGTAAATGTAATTAGTTTAAAATCATCATAATACATTTATTTTATCATTAAATAACATTGTTTTACAAATTGTGAAAAATTTACAAGATTTAGATAAAATTTACAAACTCGTTACACAGTTACTATATTGAAAAATAATAATTAGTCATGTACCTAAAAAATATTTCTTTTTTTTTTTATTTAAACAAATATACCCGCATCAACCACTAAGGGTTATTGGCGGTGGGACATACACAAACAGTAAGATACATATTGTTACATAAAAAAATATTTTTTACAATCTGGTATACAGTTTAGTCATTTTAAGATAACTTAATAAAGACTGTAAATTTGACGTTAGTATACTTTTTAAATTATCACTAAGGGCACACGCGATTCTTTCGTTCTGGTACACTGGACACTCAACAATTATATGTTTCACTGACAACTAAGTGTTGCACTTGGTACACATCGGAGCAGCCTCCTGGTTGAAGATATGCTTGTGTGTAAGGAAAGTATGTCCTATTCGGAGTCGGTTGATGATGACTTGGTCTTTTCTATTATTTGGTAAGATGAGTTTGGTTCCTACTTGACTTAGACATTCTTTGAGTTTGTTAGCAGTGTGATCCCAAGTAGTTTGCCACGCTCTGTACACGTGGGCTTTGATATTTACTTTGTGATCAGTCCAAGGCATTTGATTTATGATAGCAATACTTTGGTCGGTGGTTGCATTGCTTGCCAGAGAGTCCACTTCCTCATTACGACTTATTCCCATATGGGAAGGTACCCAGATAAAGGAAATATCTTTTTGTTGAGTCTGTAGATAAGATAACTTCTTCTTTGATCTTGAGAAGTATGGCGTGAGTTGTATATAGCTGTTTTATTCCAAGTAATGCGCTCATTGAATCGGTGATGATAACAAATTTGCTTTCATTGATAGAACAATATTTTTTCACTGCCTGGTGAATTGCCGTAAGTTCTCCGGTATATATACAACAATTTGTTTGGATTCGTATGGTAGACTTGACGTTTTCGTAGATGTAGGCTGCAGCATGTCCTTCATGACATTTGGAAGCATCAGTGAAGATTTGATGGGTTGTTGGGTATTTGGATATTACATTTTTATAAGCTTGCTGTATAAGGAAAGGATGTGTGGAATGTTTCGGGAGTTTTTTTAGAGACGTGTCTATTTTTGGAGGTTTAATCATCCAAGGAGGAACATTTACATGAATAGGCATAGTAAGACTGAACTGTTCTAAATTAAGACCAATACGTTTTATTCGTTCGGGAAATGGTAGTTTTTTTATTGCAATGTTTCTGTAAAGATCGGACGATATATTTGTTCTGCAAAGTATTGTTGAGTAGGTTACGTTGCTGTTGTTTGCTGAAATTCTGGCAACGTAATTTAGTGATAGGAGTTGCCTTCGTTGGCTTAAGGACAGTTCATTAGCCAAAACTTGTAAGCTACTTACTGGACTAGTTCTTGTGGCACCTAAAACTAATCTCAAGCACATATTTTGAATGTAGTCAAGTTTTTTTAAAGATGTTTTGTTAGCAGTATCGTAGCATAAACAGCCGTAGTCTAGTTTACTTCTTATTAGTGATCTATATAGAGTAAGTAAGGTTGCTGTATCTGCCCCCCAAGAGGTATTTGACAGCATCTTTAGTAGATTAATTCTGGATTGGCAAGAACGTTGCAGATTGGTGATGTGGGTTTCCCAGTTTAAGTTACGTTCAAAAGAAAGTCCTAAGAAATTTATTTCTTCTGCTTGTTTCAGGTCAACTCCATTTAGTGTTAATTGAACATTAGGATAATTTTTTCTTTTGCTAAAAATTAAATAACGTGTCTTTTCACTAGAGAATATAAAACCCGTATTTTGCGACCAGCTTTCAATTGTGTGTAAGGTAGTTTGCAGTATATGTGTTCCCAGAGTTACATTGTTTGTTCTTAGATAAATGACTAAGTCATCTGCATATAGGCTAGTAAATACAGGTAGTTTTATTTGATGTATAATACTATTTATTGCAACTAGAAAGAGAGTAGGACTTAGAGTAGATCCTTGTGGAGTGCCGTTTTGAAGTACTCGTCTGGAAGATGCAAATCCATTAGTTCTAACTCGAAAAGTTCGTGTTTCTAGAAAATTTTTAATAAAGGACAACATGTGCCCTTGAACATCCCATTCTTGAAGTGTTTTTAGTATAAGATGTCTCCATGTTGTGTCAAACGCTTTTCTTATGTCAAAAAACACGGCAATAAGTTTTTGGTTGTGCAGAAAGGATTCATGTATACTTGATTCAAGTGTTATTAGATTGTCTGTTGTGGATCTACCCGTACGAAATCCACTTTGTCTGATACTTATTAGGTTATTGTTTTCGAGGTACCATTTAAGACGATAATTAAGGATTTTTTCTAAAAGTTTGCAGGTACAACACGTAAGTGATATTGGACGATAGGAATTTGGATCGTCTTTTGGTTTATTATATTTAAGAATTGGAATTATAGTTGCTTGCGACCATAGATCAGGAAAGTCATGATGAATAAAAATATTATTAAAAATATCAACTAATATTAGCTTTGCATTCAGAGGAAGATTTCGTAAGAAAAGAGGGTGGATATCATCAGGTCCTGGACTCGAATTTTTAGCACTTAAACAAAATTCTAATTCTTGAAGACTTACTGGTTTGTTTATTGGATTGCCGCTCTCTGTGATTTGTATATTTGAAGACTCCGTTAGTTTTTTGTGCTCTAGAAAGGATAGGCTGTAATTAGAATCACCAAAATTAAGTTCGTATATATCTGCTAGTATTTCTGGAATATCTTCTTTGTTTGAATGCGTTTGGTTATTATATGATAGAGTATCTATACCTCGAAAGTATTTTGTACCTTTTATTCTGCGGACTTTGTTCCATATGTTGCCTAAGGGGGTGGAAGGATTTATTGAAGAAACGTACTTTTTCCAACTTTCTCGTTTTGCTTTTTTGATTAATTGTCTGCTTTGAGCTCTGAGATTTTTAAACCTTAAAAGGTTTTCGATAGTTTTATGTTTCTTGTAAACGTTAAATGCGTGTTTAGACAAAGTGAGTGCTTGTGCAATTTCGTTATTCCACATAAGGAACTGGCTACCTTTGACTTGATTTTGTTTTTCCCACTGCGATTGTTGCTGCAGAAATAATAATGTTATTAAATATTTCAAGATTTTGGTTTGCGTTATTGGTTAAATTAGATTTGTTTGTTTGTTCTTCTATCAGTGTTCGATATAAATTCCAGTCAGCTGACTTTATTTTCTATGTCTGGTGAATTGAAAAAGTTGATTTATCATTAGTGTTTATGGTTATCGTGATAGGGAAGTGATCACTATCATATAAATACCCCAATGTGTCCCAGTATAATAAAGGAGCTAGCGACGGACTGCATAAAGATAGATCTATTGCAGAAAATGTACCATTGTATGAATTGAACCTAGTAGATTTGCCAGTGTTTACTAAAACTAAATTTAAATTATCAATGAGATTATTTAGGAGATTGCCACATTTGTCGGTTTTGTTACTTCCCCAAGTACTGTTGTGACAGTTAAAATCGCCTAATATTATTTTTGGGTGTGGAATTTGGTTTAAAACATTGCTTAGTTCAGTTATGTCTAAATCAGTAGGATGAGGTAAGTATACATTGCAAATATTGATTTTCATTTTGTGTGTGACTGACACTGCAACTATTTCGAGATTTGTTTGCAGTTGTATTTCAGTTGACTCTATGTCATCCCTTACAAAAATTGCTGTTCCGCCGCTTGAGTGATCTGCAACTCGGTTTCTTAGAAAAGGAACATAATTTTTTAATATCACATTTTGGTGCTTGAAATGGGTCTCTGCTAGACATATGACTAAAGGAAGATATTCGTGTATAAGAAGCTTAATGGATTCTATATGTGTAAAATAACCGTTGGGGTTCCACTGTAATATGAATGTGCTGGCCATTAACTCTTTATGTGTTAACTATTTATTGTTGAGAACTTGATTCTTGGTCAGTTTCGTCAGTAGAAGAAGGACTGTTGAGAAGCAGTTTCTTCTTCAATCTGGTGATATTGTTTTTTAAAGTTTTATTTTGTATTTGAGAATATATAAAGTTTAAAATTTCTTTTATTTCTTGGCTTTCATTTGAATAATTTTTAACAATGCATTCAGGATGTTTTGAGTGAAGGGAATTTGCCAGAAAATCACATATTTCATGAAAAGTAAGTGTAAAGGAAGGGTTTCTATTTTCAATTTTTTCTTTAATTTGATTTAGAATAATTGAAAGATCTTTTTGGGTTTTAGGCTTTTTTTTAGGTTTTTGAGTATCGGGAGGAGGTAGGTCATTTTCAAGAATTTCAGGAGAGGATATTTGTCTTTTAGTTGCAGGAGTAATTTCAGTGGTTTTTCTATCGCTTTCAATTACTAAGGAATTATCTTGGAATATTTTTGGTTGATTCAAGATTTGTAATTCATTGTTTGTTTGTGAGGAAGTGGTTTGGTCCTTTGTAGCTGATGCGTGATTTTGTATGGTATTGGGTTCTGGTTCCATTAATGTTTCGGTATTTTGTTGGTATTGGTTTCGTGGTTGATCTTGTAGCTGATTATATTTTTCATTGGTAGACTTATGTATATTCACGTGGTGGTCAGTTTCCATTTGATTAATTGAGTTGCTTGATGATGATAAAGAAGGACAGTCAGAATCGTGATGTCCGACAATCTTGCATCTGGAGCAGTTTAAACCATCTATGGAAATGTATAGTCGATATGATGTATTGTCGAATGAGATTAGAAATGAGTCAGGAATTGATGCATTTTCTAAAGGACTTATGAACATTTGCCTCCTAAAGCTGAGTACGTGGCTGTATTCTGAGTCTTGCATTCCTACTCGTAGAAACGTCATGTTGGAGGCGGATTTTATACCCATAGTTTTTAAGTGCTCTTCAATTATGCTATTAGGTATAGTAGGACATACATTAGATATGATGAGTCTCTGGGCAGGGGTTATAAGTCTTCTTACTTCAATCTGGTTACCATCAATATTTATATGTTTGTAGGAGCTAAGAAATTGATCAACTACATATTTAGAGGAGAGGTAGATGCAGATGCGGTTGTTTGC
Organism: Diabrotica undecimpunctata; assembly: GCF_040954645.1. Classification (NCBI taxonomy): domain Eukaryota; kingdom Metazoa; phylum Arthropoda; class Insecta; order Coleoptera; family Chrysomelidae; genus Diabrotica; species Diabrotica undecimpunctata. Next base: position 70,706,871 of record NC_092804.1, on the reverse strand, counting down.
TATTTTGGATGCCCAAACAACATTTTTGGGCTGTACTATTGATCCAACAGCTTTTATATATTCGAAAACTTTTATTCCTTGTATGGTTGAAAGTATAATACCTTGGTCTTTTGAAGGATATTTTAAACTGTTTAATGCATTGGAGTAAGATCTATGTGACGTAGAGGGTATATTTCGTGAGGTAGTAGCTGATTCCGGTTCATCCATCTTCCCGCTGAGAATTTACGTACATTGGCACAGAGGATCTGAAGCCGGGCCTGGCCACTTAATAAAATTGAACAGCAGCCTAGCCTAATTACTTGTTAGAAGCAAGAACCAGCAAAAAGTTGTTGTCGATAATCGATAAGTTGAATTGAAATCGATAAAATATTTTGCCTTTTAAACTTCTGATTTTAAGGTTATTAATAATGCAGTTTTGTACTCACAGAATTCTACGATTTTCAGTACACTGTCACATTTAACTTTAAGTTGCAAACAGTATAAAAATTAAATTATATTTTTAATTTTAACTACCATTAATTAACAAATTGGTCAGAACCGATATAAAGCTGTATGATCTGCTAGATATCGGGGCCGGACTCAAGAGAATATTTCTGTACAAAGAATTCAGTCAATATTCATAGAAACAGTGGCAATCCTATATTGTAAGCTACAAACGAATTCTGCATCTCTCCTCACCTCTATTGCTATCCTATGCATGCAGTATATTTAAAAGAAATATAATTTCAAGATATTGAGGGTGTGTATTTTAATAAAAATTATTTTGCGAATCTTGTAGTATTATTATATTAAAAAAATGATATACCTTAAATAAATAGCTTTTAATTAAAAAAATATTTTATTAATACTGATTTAATAGCTATGAATAATGATTTTTTATATAGTCAGAGATCTTTTCTCCTACCATAATACAAGGTACACTGGGATGCCCTGTAGAAGAAATGGGAAAAATACTGGCGTCTGCCACCCTCAATCTCTTGATTCCAAAAACCTTCAAATTTGAATCAACCACAGCACCCTGCTTCGGACTTCGACCCATTGGACATGTAGCCATTGGGTGGAATGCGGTTAAAGTAATCTGTCGTATGTAACAATACCAATACTCTTTCGATTTAAATATCAAATGGCTACAATCTGGTAACGGATTACTCATATAATTAAGGCCCAAGCTTTGATACGCTTTGCTCTCTGCTATTTTAAAAAGAAGTTGAATACTTTGATACATCTCATCAATATCCTTATTTTCAGGATCAGAGAGAAGATTCGGGTTTATAAGAGGATATTCAAAGGGATTGCTGCTCTTTAATCTGATAGTACCTGTAGATTTTGGATCAGTGTGAATCACACCAAAGGAGAAAGCTGAAGTATGATTTGCCCAAAGAGCTTCAGAAACTTTGCCTTTTAGAAGAGTAATACTTTTTGTTAAAAACAGCGAATTTGCACTGACAGCGTCTGTAAAAATTTCTAAATTAGGTATACCTTTTCTGGTGCTGTTTTCAGTTTCATAAAATGCCACACCTTGTATTGTTGTTACGCTGGTGAGATCACCAATGCCTTGTAGGTAGTCCTGCAATTGCTGTTTTATATCTTGGGGAGGTAGAACAACATTTGTCGAAAATAAGATATTTGCATCTATGTGATCTCGTGATTTACTTCCTACTTCTAGATCTTGAATTAAAGATATGTTAACTTCTTTAAGATGTTTTATAGGACCTACTCCAGATAACATTAGTATTTGTGGGCTTGCAATAGCTCCAGCAGAAAGTATTACTTCCTTTCTAGCTTTTACCCTGTAAGTGGTACCTCCTTTTGTGAACAAGACGCTTTGTGCTACTTTTGTTTTCTGATTAATTTCTATTTTTATTACATAACTCTGCGTTAAAACTTTGAGATTAGTTCTATTTAGATAAGGAATTAGATAAGCAGAGCCTAAATCTTGCCTTCTACCTTTTTTAGTATATAATTGAAAAATAGAAGCTCCCTTTTGTTTATTGCTGTTGTAGTCAAGTATCTCAGCTCCTAATTCAACGTTTGCGTTAAGAAAAATATCATTAAATATAATATTAGGTATTTTTTGTTGAACTTTCAACAAGCCCCTAGTTCCATGATAGTCAAGATCTACGGGTGCTTTTGGATTGGTCCAATTAAAATTTTCTAGTTTTTTGAAATATGGCAGCACATTTTCGTAAGACCAAGATGGATCGTTAGATACTCTTGCCCAAGTATTATAGTCGTCTGGATGTCCCCTACTCGATATCAACGCATTTATCAAAGATGTACCACCAACTCCCCTGCCTCTTGGAACGTTGCATATGTTATTCACAGCTCCTAAAAAATCATATAAATATTGTATTAGAAAATATTTTGTGATCCTTTTAAAAACAAAATCGTTACGTATAATAATAAAATTTGATGAATGATGACAATAATGTTAAAACTAATTATTCAGATACTGGCAACTCGACGTTGGGGCTAATGGACCATAATGGAGGGCGGATCTGTTTGAGGCGGGTGTAAGAGGTGACATTCGGATTTTTGCAGAAAAAGTTGTGTGATAACTTCAACTTCTTTTCTTCCTTCCTCTCAAATAGGTCAGGAATATTAATAAAAAATTAAAATATTTAAAAATTACTAAAAAATCGTTTTGTTTTTCTTATTTCGTTGCTTATAACTTTAAAACGATTCATTTTGGAGGAAAGTCGTAAATATAATATAAATAAAATAATAGAAATAAAATAGCGATAACAGAATTTTTTATGAGATACGAATAGTTAAAAATGTTTAAATTTATTACCTCTGCTGCAAAATAGCAATATTAGGGTTATTGTTATTACATTATTTAATTCAGTTAGATGATGGTAGAACCTGAAAACGTCATGTAGACCAAATACGGCAAATTGGGAAATATACACCATCTGAAAATAATCAATGTTACATTCCGGATATCATTACTCACAATTTGGTTGCAAAAGAGGCATCCATTCCAGAGCACAGTGTCTCACCACCACCTACCGAAGTGACTATCGAGGAATCGGAAATTTCAAATAATACGGAAAGTTTCAATATTGTACCTGGAGCTCAAAGTGAAACTGAGGAACCCATTTTAAGGCGCTCCACTAGAGTAAGAAAACCTGTTACGAGATTGAATTTGTAAGTACTTTACTTCTAGTTATCTTTTGTAAATCATGTTCAAGGGAGGAGGTGTTATGTTCATGAAAAACTCCCTAACAAGAAATGTAAGTTGTTATGACGCTGAAGGACGGCTGTCACTCGAGGATTGATAAAAAGATCACGTTTGTATACTTTTCCGAAATAAAACATTTTTACATTATTACATTACGTTATTACAATATTAATGAAGTGATTAATTACAATTACGTCTTTCAAATACGAAAGACACTACAAATACAATAAAGTGGGAGAAGTTTTTTTTCGTTTTCTTATTCAATGTTTTTCAACTACTTAGATTGCACTTAGTACCTTCATAATTCGCCTAAAAAATCTATATAAAATAATAAAACAGCCCACCAAAATTTCATTAAAATCGATTTAATAGATGTCGCATAATAATTTTGTAATCTAAATTTTTTTTTTAATTGAAATTTTTAAAAATATTGCACAACAAAAATTAGGCGATATAGAAGTTTGCAAATTTTTTTGCTTATCTTATCACTGTATCTAACGTATGGAATTGAAATCAGATTTTTTGGGCAGCCTTAGGAATGTTTTAAAATTATAAACAATTTTTTGGCTTATAAACAAATAGAATATCTCGGTAATTATTACCGAGATTACCACAAGGGACTCCTGTGTGATCACCTGTTACAAGCAAGTAGGTTTAAAACTGCTCTCTCGGAAAAATTGTGAATTTGGGTATGTACACTTTATATTTAAATTAAAAATCTGGCAGACGCTATACCTATAGATGCAAAGAAGAGTTGGAGACGAAGGCGGTTCAGAAATATAATTCAATTCATATAATTAAGAGAAAAGTTTAAAGTTCTTAATTATTGTTTAAAGTTAAAGTAAAAGTTTTTTAGTATTATCAACTTTTACATATTAATTTTTTATATTGTAAGTAACGTTTTTGTGCCAAACAGTAATTACGGTTCGCTACAATAAAGGTGACCACACACTAAAATCGACGGCAAAGTGGCGTTGGTGAACAATTAAATATCGTTTTAATTTTCGGCTGTAAGAAAACTCGGAAAACGGGACTTACAACGAAAAGTAACTCGGTAGAAGTGACTCACATATAAACACCGATAAGGGTTGGAGATTCGACAGGTTGATTGGTCGACGACTCTTTTCGAGGTGTAGGACAGGGAAGGAGATAAACAGCGAAATAACAAGAAAAGTCCAAGGAAAATATCGTATGACGGGAGAAAAAGAAAAGGAGAAAATATAGATTTTTTTGTAAACAGCAAAAAAAAAAAACACCAAGAACTCCTACAAAACGCCAAACAACTGAATCTGAGAAATTAGACCAGTTATTAATAATGATGAAAGAAGTGAACACAACTCAAAAAGATATGAAGCAAGAACAGAAATAAAAACTGAAATAAGAGAAATTAAAGACCAACAAAACAAAACAAACGAAGCTCTACGAAAACTGACAGTAGAAAACGAACAATTAAAAAAAGAAAATCAGGATATAAGAAAAGAGAATTCAGAAATAAGGAGAGAGTTACAAGAAATGAAAAAAGCAGTCGAAATAATCGAAAAAAAAAAAAAATAGAAGAAAAAACAACATTGTAATGAATGGTCTAAAAATGGATACAAATGAACCAATCAGTCTAAAAGAAAGAATAAAAGGATTTTTTAATAAACATCTTTAAATTGATATTACACCTACAACAGTAAAAAAAAATAGGCGAGAATACATGCGTAATAGAACTAAGAAATGAAGAGGAAAAACACGAGATCATGGCAAAAAAATATAAATTAAAAATCGTCAAAAGTATTCATCAATGATGACTTGACTAGAGAAGAGAAAGAAAAACAGAAACACCTAACAAATTTTGCAAAAAACAAAAAAGAGAAAGGCAAAGACGTCAACATTGGTTACAACAAGGTGTTAGTAAACCAAGACGAATGGAGATGGAACAAAATAAAAAAGGAACTGGAAAAACATCCAAAAAACTACACCCACAAAAGGAATATTGATAACGACCAAAGCAACGGAAAGGATCTGACAATGACGACCAGGGCGACGAATAGGAATAACGATAGGAAAAAGCACGATGCAAAGGTAAACAAGGATGAAAATAGGAAGAAGATGAAAGATATATCGCAGAAAAAAAGGAGAGATAAAAATGGGAACATGGAACGTAAGACGCATCAATGGAAAAGAGGTAGAACTTGTAGAAGAAATAATCAGACAAAAAATAGAAATATTAGGAATAACGGAAACGAAAATGAAAGGAAGAGGTGTTAAGAAGATACACAAAGGATATTGTATTGAGAGAGCAAAAGAAGACGTAGGGATAATAATTGCACCGAATAGACTACAATACGTTATAGAAGAAACATATGTTAACCAGAGAATATTATCGCTGAAAATGAAACTGATAGACGAGGAAATATGGACAATAATAACAGCCTACGGAGTAAATGAAGATGCAAAAAAGGAAGAGAAGGATAAATTTTTCGAGGAGCTCCAAATGCAAATTGACAATGGGGAAGAAAATATAATTGTAATGGGAGATCTAAACGGTAGAGTCAGAAATAATAACAATGGAATTGAGGAATGCATGCAATAGAAAAATGCATGAATGCATGAAAAAAAAATAATAGAAATATGTATGGAGAATAAATTTGTTATAACAAATACAAAATTTAAACATAAAAAAGTACACAAATACACGAGAGTACAAGAAAGCAGAAATGAAAAATCAATCATAGATTACTTTTTGGTAAGTAGCAACAAATGGAAAAGAGTACAAGACACGAAAGTGAAAAGAGGCTCAGAGATTGGCAGTGATCATCATCTAGTAATAATGAGAATGAGAACAGCAAAAGAAAAAGAAGAAAAGAGGAGAAAAGTAGTAAATGAAAAAGTAAAAAGCTACAAATTAAAAGTAGAAAGATATAAGAAGATATTGCATGAAAAATTAGACATTATTTTGAAAGGTAGGGCAAAAACTGCAAGTATAGAAGAAAAGTGGGAAAATCTCAAGACCACTTAATCATAGCTGCTGAGAAAACTTGCGGGAAGACAAAAATAGCAAATAATAGCATGAGGAGAACTGAATGGTGGACGGACGAAATACGAAGGAAAGTAAAGAACAAAAAAGAAAAATGGAAGAGATATCTAAATACAAAGCGCCCTGAAGATTATGAGGCATATAAAGAAAAAAGAAAAGAGGTTAAAACAGCTGTGAAAGCAGAAAAAGGAAGGTCATGGGAAAAGTTTGAACTAAAAATGATAAATAATTATAGAGAAAATCAAAAACTCTTCTATGGCGCATTAAAATAGCTCAGACAAAAGAAAGAACACATGATGCCGAATATAAAAGACAAGAATGGAAAGGTAATAACAGAAGAAAATCAAATAATGGAAAGATGGAGAGAACATTTGAAAGAGCTAACTCATACAGAAGTAGACAACATAGTAGAGATACAAGAAATAAATGAAGAACAAAAAGTAGAACCCATAACAACAGAGGAACTAGAAAAGGCAACTGAAAGAGTTAAATTAGGCAAAGCACCAGGCAAGCATCATATCACCCCGGAAATGATAAAATTCGTGAGAATAGAGGAAGTGGACAGCATGAAAGAACTAATGAAAGATATCATACAGAGAGCAGAAATACCACAGGACTGGAAGAAAGACATTATACTATCAATACATAAAAAGGGCGACAAGAGAAACTGTAATAATTACCGAGGTATTACTATATCAAGTATTCCTGGGAAGGTATTCGCAAGAATAATAGAAACAAGAATAAAAACCCAAATAGAACCAACTATGGAAGATACACAATGTGGATTCAGGAAGGACAGAAGCACGCAAGACCACATATTCACAATAAGACAAGTAAGTGAGAAAGTAATCAATAAAAATAGAGAAATACATATATTCTTTATCGATCTGGAAAAGGCGTTTGACAGAATACAAAGAAAGGACGTATGGAGGACATTAAAGGAAAGAGGAGTTGGCAGGATAACAATTGATGTAATAAAGGATATGTACAATAATAATACAAATACGGTGAGAACCAACAACGAGGAATCCGAAGAATTTACTACAAGTCAAGCCGTCAAACAGGGATGCGTGTTGAGCCCACTCCTGTTCTCAGTGGTACTGGATGAAGCAATAAAGAAATCCAAGAGAAGAATGAGAAAACTAACATTAGGATACTGGCAAATGAAACAGACTCAACTATCAGAGCTTCTATTTGCAGACGACATGGTTTTGATAGCAGAAAACAGAGAAGACCTACAGAACAACCTTGAAATCCTAGAAGAAGAACTGTTAAACATAAATATGAAAATAAATACAGAGAAAACAAAAACAATGATAATTTCAAATAAGAGAAAGACACACGCAATACAATTAAACGGAAAACAACTAGAACAAGTGGAACATTTTAAATACCTAGGAGTAATAATTGAATCAAACGGTCAACAAGACATGGAAATAAATGAGAGAATGGGATGAACAGGAAACTTATTTAATACTATGAAAACAACATTTTTGGGGAAAAAAGAAATACCGGAGAAGGTAAAAACGGCAGTCGTTAAATCAGTAGTTAGACCTACAATCACGTATAATAGAGAGTCATGGACATTGACTAGGAGACAAAAATCTCGAGTCAATGCTATGGAAATGAGGTTCCTGAAGAAAATAGCAAACAGAAAGAGGACACACAAAATACGTAACGAAACAATCAGACAAAACCTAAAACTAGAACCAATAAACGAAAAAATAGTAGAGGGGCAACTAAGACGGTTCAGGCACGTGTGTAGAATGTCGAATGAAAGATTTACAAAACGAGTGTTTGAAACAAGAGTGCAAGGGAAAAACAAACGAGGAAGAGAGTTAGGTGGGTAGACGAAATCAGAAAAGAAGTTGAGAAGAAAGGATTGACATAAGAAAGTGCACGAAATCTAACACAAAACCGGAAAGCATGGAGACAACAGTGCAAAACTTAACTCCACCAGCCTTACACCTAACGGTAGAAAGGCTTAGGACTAAGTAAGTGAATAAGTAAGAATATCTCGGTAATTATTAGCTTAAATTAAATTCAGAAAACGGCGCTAGAAAAGACACGGCAAGACGGTTTTTTAAGAAAAAAGTTAACTTACGAGCAGTGGTTCCTGAGATACAACCGGTCAAAGTTGACCAGCATTCGCGACGAAGTTATAAACAATAGCATGATAATATTTGAACCATTATCTTTTTTTTCGGAGCTCCTTCTCGATACAAATTTTCATGTCTTTAAGATATTTATAAGATATAAATATATAAAAAAATTGAATTTGATAATTGAATTTCAAAGTTTAAAATCGGTATACGTAAAAAATGTACTTTCTCGGCTTCCAATGGAGCAATTTTCTTCTTTTTTTTAATCCGATGTAACTTGAATAGAGACCCACAAAAACGCATTACCAAATCACAAAGATGGTTTACTTTTGTTATAAATATATTAATTTATTTATACTCAAATTGTCAGAGTTCTCTCAGAAATAACGCTTGAAGCAACTGGCGATTTTGAATGTTAGATACGCTCGCAAAAGAAATTACTTTAAATAAAATTTGTTTCTACTCGATGGTAAAAATTCGATGTCTAATGATCAGAGTGTCCTATCGACTAAAATCAAAAAGCGTTTTAAATATGAAGAGTACTACTTTCATAGATACAATAGATACAATTTCATAGATATACGCACTTATTTGTTATTAGAAAATTAATTTCATAATGTCAAAAATCATTTATAAAACAATTATATTTAATATATTACTTCCATTTTTTTGGTGGGAACGACTCAGAGAAATGATTCAACATGAAGCCGAGTTAGCACTACCAAAACACTCTCAAAGAAGACAAAAATATTGCTGTGATAATGATTGTAAGAGAGCGATTGAGGAGAGGAATAGAGCCAGAATCAATAGCATAAGGAAGAATTATTTGAACAATAGAGAAATAGATGCTGAAAAGAGAAGTAAAGAAGTGAAGAAGTAAATAATATGAAAGAAGATTTTATAAATAACAAAGTCAGGAACTTTTCGCAAGAAATAAAAAGAGAACGAAGTCAATATAAAACCCCACCGAAATATTATAAAGATAAGGACGGGCATTTAGTAGAAGGAATAGACAAAAAACTAGGCAGATGGGCCAGATATTTTAAAACTGTACTAACCACCGATGAAGAACAATATCTTCAAATACAGGAGCCACTAGAAGACACAATAAGCCGACCGGAATAACAATGATAAAATACCAACAAAGGAGAAATAGTAGACATAATAAAGAATTTAAAAAATAATGAAGCACCCGATGAAAATGGCATCATAGCAGAGTTCCTAAAGAAATGTGGCTAAAGCCTACAGGAAGAAATCACGTAGTTGATACGTGAAGTATAAACTAAAGAACAAATACCAAAACAGTAAAGAGAAGCCCTGCTATGCCCAATACGCAAAAAGGAAATGTTACGGAATATAAAAACTACAGGTGTTATAGCAAGACACAACGTATAAAGTTCTAGATATATCGATCAGGAATAGAATAAATGCCAACATTGAAGAAAACCTGGGTGAATATCAAGCTGGTTTTAGAGTAAATAGATCAGTAATAGACCAAATTTTTACAATTTAAGCGATCCTAGCTAGTTCATTAAACTATTTTGACTTTTCGAATAAAATAATATGATTAACTAAATCCCTTCTGAATGAAACCAAAAGTAAAGTTATGATAGAAGGTCATGTCTTTTACAGCTTTAATATCACTAGAGGCCTACGACAAGGTGATCCCCTGTCTACTCCATTTTTTAATGTAATACTGGAAAGAATTCTAACGGAAAGCCATATACACACTAAATGCTCGATCTACCACCACAGACATCAGTGCGTAACATATGCGGACGACCTTGCCGTCCGCATATGTTACGCACCCATCCAACATTTAGGATAGTTTTGGAGAGTATCTACCTCAGACAAGGACTACAACTTTCAACATATAGAAATGATAAAACTCAAGAAATAAAAAAAAAAGAATGGCTAAAGGTAGTAAAAGTGCTGAAACTCTAAATAAGATGCTTAGATCAAAGAAAATATCCAGAGGAGTAAAAAGTGGAATATATACAACCGTTATCCGACCAACGGTGCTTTATGCTAGCGAGACTTGGATCTTAAGCAAAACCATAGAACTGAAGCTAGATAGATGGTAGCAGAAGATAATCAGAAGATTATATGGAGGTATAAACGGTGGACAGCTTATCTGTAAAAGAAGAAAAAGTAATGATATAATGCAAATATATGGACAACAAAAAATTTTCAAAGACTAAGATAGCACGGACACGTAGCTAGAATGCAGGAAGGAAGAGTCCCCAAAGCATTATTAAATACTGAAGCTGGCACAAAAAGGAAAAGAGGACGACCACGAAGAAAATGGATGGAATCAATAAAAAAGACTTAATATTAATAATAAGTTTATAATAATGCTGAGAGATACCCTTTTATCCCTGAGGAAGCAAAATAAAACTCGGGTGCTTCGTTAGATGTGCTGTTTAATTAATAGTCTAAGCTTTCGTCAATCATTATTGACATCATCAGAGTAAACTACAAACAAACAAAGAGAACAAACAATGAACAGGTGGAAACTAAGTATAAAAATAATAAAACACTTACCCAAATTATAGCAAAAAACTCAGTGTGTAACAGTCGTTACTCTTATTACAATTTATATTAAAATAATAAACAATTTATATTAAAATAATTTCAGAGATGTAGTATGGGTTGCCTAACTTTAAGTGTTCATTTGCCCATTAAGTGTGTATTGTTAATAATTTAAGTTGTCACTCTGTTCTAATTTGGTACCATTGCGGACCAGAGAGATGACAGGAGATTAGGGGGGAGTGGAAACTGGTTCTTCTTGGTTAATTAACTGTGAATTAAAATTCACTTTTGATCTAGAGTTTGAAGTGGTACACAACGGTGGTAGTTAGCGAAAGAAAATCCAATTAATGCATAGAATTTCCTTCACTTCAAGAAGTTAAATATTCTAAGTATAACTATAACAATTTAATTGACGGTGTTTTCGCAAACTCGGGAAGTTGAAGTGAGATTTCTAGCACGGAATTAAGTAGCTATCTGGTAAATAATAATTTTTTATATTATAAACATTAGAGTATTTTATCTATATCCTATTATTCAGATTCATTATTTCATATTTTAATATAGTATTTTGTCCAAGGCCATTATATTTTTACTCTATGTGAAGCAAGGTCACGCTACATCCGATTGGATGGGTTTTTTTTATCTACCATAATTATCTTTTTGCTCCGGTTTCTTATGCTGAAAGAAACTTTCCTCACTTCTTCTTTGATTTCTTTTTATCAATGTTGAGATTAGAAGTAACGGGGAATTGTTTTCAGCCACCTACCATGGAATTATAAATTTCCCTCAGAACATCCGAGGGAGAGTACCACTTCAACTCTATTAGAATCAGGGTCATTGGGACAAGCCACAGGGGGTATTGTCTACTCCACCCTCATTTTTTCTCCAGCCTGCACCTAGAGGTAGGGCAGGCCAGTCATCATCGGAACTGAGCCAATTAGCACCAGCTCCGTGCTAATTTCGGACCTCAAGGAGGACTTCGCTGGGACACCGAAGCCATTCGGGAGTATCCTTCCAGACAACTGTTTCACCTAGGAGGACAGTTGGTTTTTACTTCAGAACTATATATATATATCTTGTTTCACCAGTTATAGGTTTTTTTTTATAACATATATATATATTAATTAATATAACTCCCCTTGGTGTAAGGTATCGGTAAGTTTGAGCTCAAATTCTACCCAGAGATTATCTTCCATTGTTTTTTTGTATTAACCATTTATTTCATTATTAACTTTAATTATTTCATTATTTGTTTACTTAACTAATTTTTTTTATATTTCATCTTGTGTTATTAACTCCGGTTATTATCCCTTCAGGATAATAGACCGTTTCAATTGTTTAACTTGGCTTGTTCCCATTTATATATATATTTTGTTTGTATGTGAATTTAGAGGTGTTTAACAATATTGTTGGTCATATTGTAGGTTAGTATGATATATTTACGTGGCTATACGTTCTTCCAACGTTAGCAATACTTTGTTTAAGGTTGTTTTTAACCTAGATGTAGGTTGTACACTCTATATCAGAGTTATTCTGTGTAGTTTTCAACTTTTTGTTATAGTTGTTTTCAACATTTCCGCTATAATATTATATTGTGAAATTTTCATATACTTTTTGGTAACTTAGAGATTGTCAAAATCTAAGAAGTTATATTTAATAAACTTGAATTGTTTTGCATATAATTTTTTTATTAATATTTCCTTACCTTTTTACATTTACAGCATTTTTGTTTATTAAATCAACTTTAATTAATATTAGCAGTATACGATACCTGGAAGAGTGACCGTTACTCTTTTTAGAGTAGTATCCCTCTTCTGGCGCCCTCAATTTGTTTTCTTTGTTAATTTTTATTATATCTATTCATTTTTCTTATCCTCTTTTCTATCCATCATACATATTTTCCTGATTTACTGTCTTTAAAAGGCATGCAAATTGGCCGTATCCATCCTTGAGTTTCTAGTGGTCATTCTCTTGCCTACATTGCTAGCCTAGCCACATTCCGTTCAATATTTTTTTTCATACTTCTTTACTTAATTGTTATCTATTTTATCCCATATATATAGACCACTCTTCTTATACCTCTCTCCTCCTACACACCCCAGTATTTTGTTACATCGGCGTCCCAACGCGGTGCCTTTTCCAAGTTTTTGGTTTTAAGACAGTAGCTTTTAGCTGATTTCTTTTTTTTTCTTACTCGAGTTTTTGTATATTTGCTTTTTTTTTTACTCATATTATTGCTGATTTATTCTATCTTTAAATTTTTATTAATACTAAACAGGTATACTTATACTGCTGTATTGATTTATTAGTTTTATTTATTAGATTTATTAGTTATTAATATTTTGAGACCTCAGTGATAGGTTATAGTAGTACAACTTACATTCTAGGTTGAATTTTGTATTTTTATTGAGAACTTATATTTACTTACTTACCTACACATACTTATATCGTATATTATATAAACTTTTATTCCTACAGCCAACAGTATTATACTTATAGGTACTATTAATTGTTGCATATATATTAATATTTGGTTTAGAATAGTTATAATTTACATATAACTAGAAATTATTTTTGCTGGCTATTTTGATCTTGGTGGTGTGTTGCTAATAATTTGTCCACATCTTTTTTTTACAACTTAGGTATAATTAATAATTAATATTTCATATTTCTGATCTTGGTATCACTTTGTCCATATTTTTCCTCTCATCATGTGTGCTTTCAAAGTTGAGCATCTTTTGGTAAATGAATTGGATTACGAATTGAATGTTAGGGGTATAACGCCTGCAGAGTCGGCAAAGGTTGAAGACAAACGCAAGCTTTTGCGTGGAGATTTAAAGCAGAAACAGGACAATAGGAGTTTTACTCAGATTTCTGCTACACACATCCCTTTCGATGACCAACAGAAAGGAATATCCGAAACCTTAGATGATTTGTCGACGAGAATAGGAGATTTCAGGGGAACTGTACAAGATAACTTGTAGGCGCGACTAACTTCTCGTTTAGCTCACATTTCTGGCCGCGTACATTTGTTACATTGCACTACTGAAGAGCAGGAATCTTTTAAAAAGACTGTTTCTCTGATAATACTTACATTGGAGGGTGAACTTGATTCTAGAGTTAATTACATTGTTACATCTACTCCTAATGCTCCAGTCAATGTAGTTCCTAGCTTCGCATACTCCAAACCTGTGCAAGTACACAAATGGGGTGTTTCATTTTCTGGCGAAAAACAGCACACTGATGTGATGTCATTTATAGAAAGGGTTGAATGTCTTCGTGTTTCTAGAGGTGTCTCTGAAGAGGATTTGTTTGCTGCTTCTGCTGAACTGTTCACTGGTACAGCTTTTACATGGTTCATGAATAATAGAGGTAGTCTTTCTTGTTGGTATGATCTGGTACACAAGTTGAAGTCAGATTTTCTTCCTTACTCATTCCAGGATGATCTATTGGACCAAATCAAAAACCATAAGCAGAAACCTGGAGAATCTGTCACCATGTTCATTAACACTATTTTGGGCATGTGTAGCCGGTTGGAGACTTCTTTATCAGATTCTGCTAAGATAAAAATTATTCTTAAATGTCTGTTACCTTTTTATCATCAACAGCTAGCTCTTATGGACATCCACACTATTGATGACCTTACTGTAAAGTGTAAACGTTTAGAGGAAACGTTATCCTGGTCCTCTCAGTCTTCATCCACATCTCGACCTTCTTCTAATTTTTCTTCTCAGCCAAACTCTTTTAGTCATCGTTCTTGGCAAAATAAAGGCCCTGAACGTAATGTGTCAGTTGTAAGCTCTATCGTCTGCTGGAATTGTCGTCAGTCTGGTCATTCGTTTGTTGAATGTTCGATCCCTCGCACTCGTATTTTCTGCCATGGTTGTGGTAGGGAAAACACTCTAAAGAGAAATTGTTTTAAGTGTTCGGGAAACGAATTGTCGGAGGTCCGTCCCCTGAGCGTTTCTCCGTCCACCATACAATCAGGGAATCAAACCCAAACTTCAAACGAGACCGCTGGTCCAAGCACATCCAGCAACCCAAACCCATCTCCGAGTCGGAAAGGGAAAGGGGTAACTTTCAAAAAAGCAAAGCACACCACAAGACAAAATCAGTACCGAAATTAACTACTAATCATGAAACGTTGAATCCGCCTGTTTTAAGTGATCACAGATGGTCAACTACCAATTCTTCTTTACCCAGTAGCGTTAAACACAATTCTAATGATTACAGTAGTGAAATAGTTCCATTATCAGTATCAACTTTTAGGTTTGTTGATGATGATGATATGTCTATGGTTGTACCATATAATATTTATAACCAATCAAATACTTTAGATTTGCGATTCTTTGTTGGCGATAGAGTTTTAAAGAGAAACTTTGTAAAATCAAGTAAAGGTGATGCTATTTCGGCAAAATTTTGCCAGAAATACATTCCGTGTACGGTTGTAAGGGTAATATCTCCTTTGGTATATGAATTAAGGGACAATCCGTCCAACAAACGAATTGGTCAATTTCATGTAAAGGATTTACTGCCTGATAACACCATCGACGAGGTTAGTTCTTCATCCTCAGAAGAAGACTAACTTAACACTTTCGTTTAAGCTAATCTCTTTCTCTGTTTGTCTTTAGCTTATTTTGATTATATTTTGCATTTTAGTCTAAGATTTTCTTAATCACCAGATAACGTAGGTACACCGCTATTTTTTGTATCTTTTGGCATTGGTTAATGACTTCTATAACTTATTAGATAATTAGTATGTATGACTTATCCATTTTTTTTTGTATTATAAATGATGCACTTTATAATGAATTAATATTCTTAAGTACTAATCTTCCCAGGAGAATTACTCCTTTTAACCTCATATGATACGAGGGTTGTTTAGTATATATTTACATATTTAGATTTATACTTATAGTTAATCCTATTACTGATAAGGAACTATGGAACTATGTTGTTACACTACTGGATCATATATTGTGTGTTATATTTTTGATATTTGATTCCTTAGTATTTGTTTTGATATATTTGTTCAATATTTGCCAATTTGGAAAGATGTTGTGATTTTTTTTTATCTTTGGTCTGCTTTATTCTCACTTGTCACGAAAATCTTAAATACTCTACAATAATTTATGTCCTGATTCCATATACAGGATGGTTCTGGAATTAGTTTGGAATTTTGAAGTAGGTAAGGATGACCGGCGCGGCGTCCTTCTTATTTCTTCTTATTTATTCTTCTGAATTTTCTGTCAATGAATCTGTCAATACTCAGCTTTAGTGAATACGTGGGTTCGAGATTGTTGCTCAGCAACTGATCACTGCTGCTCAATTAGGTTCGTACTATATGTGTTTATTGCAGAGTAGGCAGATGTTTATGCCTCATAATATTTCTGGTCAGGAAATGCTCGCGACATGTCCTAACCATTGTTGTGTGATTGTCCAAATATTCCAGTTACCTTTTCACAACTTGATAGGGAAGTTTAATTAGTTCATATTAGTTATCTTACTTCAGGTTATGTTTTTATCTTTAACTATCCCTACACATGTCAAGTTAGTCATTTTCACTATTTAAGAGTTTAGACAAATGAGTTGTTCTCTTAGTGTAATCCCACTTCTTTCCTTAGGCATAAATTGCTGTTTAGATTTAGGACTATTCCCGGATAATTCCATGCTGCGAGAATTTGTTATAAATCTACAGTTTTGTTCAAAATTGGTTGCTTTTTACTTTAACTTTAACTTGTTAGTAATGGTATTATAGGAAAAGTCCACCACTTATATTTTCTTAGGATTTCTATTGGGATTTTATCGGTGATTTATTGAAAATTTATTTAGCCTCTGAATTCCTTTAGTCCATTTTAGATTTTAGACTTTAGGTATTTATCTTTATCTTTGGTTTAGTTCAGTTACCTACTACATTACTTAGTCTGAATAAGTGTGACAATGCTGCTTCACACTTTAGGAAATTTTGCTTTATTGTAATTACTTAGTTGGTATTGGCTCATATTACCGGATGAGGGTAAGAGCTAATTTAGTTATTAGTATTAGTGAGAATTGGTCCTTTCCTGATCGTCCTTCTTTGGATATGCTCTATTTATAAATCTGGTGTCCATCGATAGTCCGATTTTGGATTCAGTGTCTGATTCCTCACTTATTTGGTTTATTTGGATATGTAGGTTCGTATCACCAGATGTGGGTGTACGTAGACCTCATTTAGTTTTGAGATTTAGTATTGGTGTGAATGGGTCCATAAATCTTCCTGGTCGTTCTTCTTTGGATATGCTTTTATGAATCTGGTGTCCATTGATAGTCTGACTTTGGATTAAGCGTCCTATTTCACATTTATTTTGGTTATTACGCCTTTGATATACTTTGGTATGTTTACGATTTAGATTACTATTTGTGTTATTTGGTTTGGTGAGAATTGCTCCATAAATCTTCCTGATTGTTCTTCTCTGGATATATTACTATGAATCTGGTGTCCATTGTTAGTTCAATTTTGGATTAAGTGTTCAATTCTTAACCTATTTAGTTTATGATTTCTTTGATCTTAGTTTAGTATATCTCCGGGTGAGATATTGTTTGAATTGGCTCATACATTTGCCTGGTTGTTCGTCCTTGGATATACTTAGTCTTATAGATCTGATGTCCATGGATAGTTCAATTTTGGATTTAGTGCCCAATTCGACATTTATTTGTCATCAAGAATTTAGTTGGTATATTTAGTTAATATTTGGCTTTTAAGCATATTGTCGATTGAGACTTTCATTTTTACTTTGAGTCATCTGAGTTTGTGGTGTCTGGCGCCATGACCATTCTTTTTTTTTCCCGTGATCTTTAGTTCGTGGTTATTTTTTTTGTGTAAACTTGCAGATCAACGTGGAATGTTAGGCCAGTACACTTAGTTATTAATACTTTAATTTTAGGAAAAAAAAAAAAATTTTTGATTAAAATTTTTTTTTTCCCGACTAGTAGGGGAATGTAACAGTCGTTACTCTTATTACAATTTATATTAAAATAATAAACAATTTATATTAAAATAATTTCAGAGATGTAGTATGGGTTGCCTAACTTTAAGTGTTCATTTGCCCATTAAGTGTGTATTGTTAATAATTTAAGTTGTCACTCTGTTCTAATTTGGTACCATTGCGGACCAGAGAGATGACAGGAGATTAGGGGGAGTGGAAACTGGCTCTTCTTGGTTAATTAACTGTGAATTAAAATTCACTTTTGATCTAGAGTTTGAAGTGGTACACAACGGTGGTAGTTAGCGAAAGAAAATCCAATTAATGCATAGAATTTCCTTCACTTCAAGAAGTTAAATATTCTAAGTATAACTATAACAATTTAATTGACGGTGTTTTCGCAAACTCGGGAAGTTGAAGTGAGATTTCTAGCACGGAATTAAGTAGCTATCTGGTAAATAATAATTTTTTATATTATAAACATTAGAGTATTTTATCTATATCCTATTATTCAGATTCATTATTTCATATTTTAATATAGTATTTTGTCCAAGGCCATTATATTTTTACTCTATGTGAAGCAAGGTCACGCTACATCCGATTGGATGGGTTTTTTTTATCTACCATAATTATCTTTTTGCTCCGGTTTCTTATGCTGAAAGAAACTTTCCTCACTTCTTCTTTGATTTCTTTTTATCAATGTTGAGATTAGAAGTAACGGGGAATTGTTTTCAGCCACCTACCATGGAATTATAAATTTTCCTCAGAACATCCGAGGGAGAGTACCACTTCAACTCTATTAGAATCAGGGTCATTGGGACAAGCCACAGGGGGTATTGTCTACTCCACCCTCATTTTTTCTCCAGCCTGCACCTAGAGGTAGAGCAGGACAGTCATCATCGGAACTGAGCCAATTAGCACCAGCTCCGTGCTAATTTCGGACCTCAAGGAGGACTTCGCTGGGACACCGAAGCCATTCGGGAGTATCCTTCCAGACAACTGTTTCACCTAGGAGGACAGTTGGTTTTTACTTCAGAACTATATATATATATATATATATATATATATATATATATATATATATATATATATATATATATATATATATATATATATCTTGTTTCACCAGTTATAGGTTTTTTTTTATAACATATATATATATATATATTAATTAATATAACTCCCCTTGGTGTAAGGTATCGGTAAGTTTGAGCTCAAATTCTACCCAGAGATTATCTTCCATTGTTTTTTTGTATTAACCATTTATTTCATTATTAACTTTAATTATTTCATTATTTGTTTACTTAACTAATTTTTTTTATATTTCATCTTGTGTTATTAACTCCGGTTATTATCCCGTCAGGATAATAGACCGTTTCAATTGTTTAACTTGGCTTGTTCCCATTTATATATATATTTTGTTTGTATGTGAATTTAGAGGTGTTTAACAATATTGTTGGTCATATTGTAGGTTAGTATGATATATTTACGTGGCTATACGTTCTTCCAACGTTAGCAATACTTTGTTTAAGGTTGTTTTTAACCTAGATGTAGGTTGTACACTCTATATCAGAGTTATTCTGTGTAGTTTTCAACTTTTTGTTATAGTTGTTTTCAACATTTCCGCTATAATATTATATTGTGAAATTTTCATATACTTTTTGGTAACTTAGAGATTGTCAAAATCTAAGAAGTTATATTTAATAAACTTGAATTGTTTTGCATATAATTTTTTTATTAATATTTCCTTACCTTTTTACATTTACAGCATTTTTGTTTATTAAATCAACTTTAATTAATATTAGCAGTATACGATACCTGGAAGAGTGACCGTTACTCTTTTTAGAGTAGTATCCCTCTTCTGGCGCCCTCAATTTGTTTTCTTTGTTAATTTTCATTATATCTATTCATTTTTCTTATCCTCTTTTCTATCCATCATACATATTTTCCTGATTTACTGTCTTTAAAAGGCATGCAAATTGGCCGTATCCATCCTTGAGTTTCTAGTGGTCATTCTCTTGCCTACATTGCTAGCCTAGCCACATTCCGTTCAATATTTTTTTTCATACTTCTTTACTTAATTGTTATCTATTTTATCCCATATATATAGACCACTCTTCTTATACCTCTCTCCTCCTACACACCCCAGTATTTTGTTACAAGTGAATTGAGTGGAAAACAAAGAAAGTGTTATCTGTGTATATACTTAACATGTTTTTAGATACATGATGAGAAGTATCCATAGTTCACAATGTATTTTTTTTTAAATTTAGATCGATCTATTTACATTAAAACCTAACCACAAATAAATTGGAATCTTACACGTTGTTTAAAACAATCTAAAAGTAATTAACAATTTACGACGGTGTCACTAAACTTGTTTAAAATAGCAGGATAATTTGAAATGTAAAAATGACAAATATATTCTAAAATGTTAACAACAAATACTTAAGTAACTTTAGAGTTACAGAATGACAAAAATACAATACAAGTAAATAAAATAATTAAAATTGGTAAATTAAAATAGTTAAAAAATCTAACCTATATCACTCATTATATCTGGGCGACAATTTTTTAATTCCTGAAATATTTTGTTTAAGCAGGAAGGTGTAGATGGAACTTAAATTATCCACATCCTTCTTGTGATTGATAGCATTTTTCGCATTATAAAGGATTTTTCGTTGAAAATCTCTATTAGATGCATCTAAGATGAATGTGTCATTATAGAGGACTATGTGGTCTTTGCTATTAACGTGAATACTAAGACCTGTAGATTGTGGTTTGAGTTTGCAATCACTTTTATGAAGGGACAATCTTTTGCTTAATCTTTGGCCAGTCTGACCAATATAAACTAAGCCACATTCACATGCCATATATTACGTTAGTACGTTGTAAGGTAGGAGTAGGATCTTTTAATCTGGTGTAAAACAAGTTAAGAGTTTTTTGGTTATAAGTAGATATTTTTATATT
The DNA here is from genome assembly GCF_040954645.1 of Diabrotica undecimpunctata. NCBI lineage: Eukaryota > Metazoa > Arthropoda > Insecta > Coleoptera > Chrysomelidae > Diabrotica > Diabrotica undecimpunctata. The sequence continues at coordinate 70,686,099 of NC_092804.1, read as the reverse complement.
AAATTCACCAAATAAACTAATGAGTGACCTAGATAGATTTTGTATAAAAGGTAGTTTACCATATCTCGCAGGAGTATCAACTAAGGAGTAACATTGTGATTTGCATCATTGTTTACAATAGGATTCGAGAATAACAATTTGTTAAGCAGTTTTTTTGGATATTGGTTAGATAACAATATATGAAATAAAATTTTAATGTTTTTATTAACAAATTTCGGATGGCAAATCTTAGTAATTCTATTTTTCATGGCTAGAACAACATTAATTGTCTGTTTTTCGGGATAATAGGAATTGTATGGAATAAATCTCCTGGAATTAGTGTTTTTACGATACCAATCAAGGCAAATCAAATTACTGTCAGTTCTAACAACTAAAGTATCTAAGAAAGGGACCGAGGAGTTAGACTCCTCCTCCACTGTGAATTTTAAATGTAAATTGAATGAGTTAAAGATATTAAGTGTATATTGTACCTTGTCATGTTGAACGGCCATAATTAAGTCATCAAAATAGAGATAAATAACTGGAATTGTGAAATTCACCTGGTCAATAACAAAGTACAATCATTTGTTCATCACAATTACAGCCATAATGGGTGGGGCTACTTCTCCCATTATGGCTGACAATATAGGCTCCCTAGAAAATTTAGGGGAGATATATAAATATATATATATATATATATATATATATATATATATATATATATATTTTGTTGTACTTTTGAATGTCCATAAGCAATAAAAAACCGATATACAAATTTTATTACTTAAATAAAAATTAAAATTATTGATATTTCATTAAGACACGGGCATATGAATTTTCAAACATCCTGTATAAGACAAAATATGTATTTTAAGTTGTTCGAAGAATTGTTCATTAGGCCTCAGAGACAAGACTTTCAAATATTATCGATAAGAAATTTAAATAAGTCGGTTATTGTGGAATGGTTTTACCCGGAATAAAAGTGTATATAGAAAGTGTTGAACAATAGACCGGGATTTGCGGTGGTTTTCTCCCCGAAAGATTATATCGGTAAAAGTTTATTAACAAAAGACATTGAATTGAGAAACAGGTATCGTTTGTAGCTATTAGTAAGAAATATTTGTAAAGCAGATAGATTTAGTTAGAATAATTAAAGAAGTTTGTTTTCTGGAATTACCCGAATGACGTTTTATAGAGAGAGTTGGGTGGTAACGATATACGTCACAAGAGGTGGATGATTTTTATTGGTCAAATTTTGAATGCAAGGAGGTTGATTTTGGCTATGAGATAGGAGAGAGAAAAAAAGGTTGGTAGTCAGTTTTCGTCGTCCAAGAAGGAAGGAGCTTTGTGATTTGTGTTTGTTTGAAGTCCCGAAGATGTAATTTACCGGGTGTGTTTATTTGCGGTGTTAAAGCTGACCAGTGTGAGGAACGGGGTACAGAGAGATAGAAAACCAAAGGGCATAAGAATATTAATAGCAGACAAAGCCGGAAACATTTGGAGATACAAGGACAGATAGGAGAAAGGTGTACGTCATCTAGACCACAATAGGAGCAGAAGCAGAGAAAGGTTTTTTTTTGTTGTGGCGTGGCCATAGAATTGCAACGGCAGAGAAGGAAAGGTCAGTCAAATTTCATTAGAGCCGGAGTGTGATTTTCATTTATTAATTAAATAAATTGAATAAATAATAGAGACAGTTAATTTTGCGATCACTTAAAAAAAAAAGGAATTATAAAAAGAGCTTAGTTATAACACATATTAAAAATCAATGTAAAATAACATTTGGGTCCATGATAGAAAACAACTTCTCATATATTTAAAGTTAGTATATTGCAAATATTACAGGATTGATTGTTATATAAAATTTCATTAAAATAAAGGACATCTCACATATAGTTCAGTTGAAATTCTATGTATTTTATTCAGGTCATATTACCTATCCCGATTAGGACGCCAATTGGAAAATATTTTGAATCCACGATCAAAGGTAAATCGTACAATTTAAATAGCCTGAGATTGTAATTAATTAATGCTGATTTATTGTGATTAATTGGAGATTAGTTCATTTAATAAATATAGACAGGATTTTTCCTAAGTAAGCAATATAATACAATTTAAATAGCATAACAAAATGGCCCCCAACGTGTAAAGCTTTGAAAAATATTTCTAGTTGGCAAATTTGAAAGGATAGGAGTAGACGAGCAGATATTTGAAAGTTTATATGCCGGGGATAAAGTGAAATATTATGTAAAAATTGAGGACATAAAGATTATATTTTTTTTTAAGATACAATTTACCATAATTGATTTATTCGTGATATTGACAATTTATAGGTTACCATAATTGATTTATTTGTGTGATATTTAAATTTGATAATTTTACCATACTTGAATTATTTGATTGATTTTGACATTTGATATTTTACCATTTGATTTATTTGTGGGATATTGAAATTTGATACTCGTACTCAAGAGTTATTACATTTGAACAGGAAAAGTCCCGTTTGTTGCAACAGACCAGTAGAATTTTATATTTGGCGGGGATATTATTGCACAAATTTCAAACTTTCATATTTGGCGGGGATAAATAATCTAACGAACATGTCGACCACAAGGAGTCAAAGCAAAACGCAAGAAAGGAAAGAGGATAAGATAGAAGAGGAAACAATTATTGATGAAGGATCGGATAATGAAGGAAATGCTACAATAATGGAGGAAAGAAAAGAAACAGGGATGTTAGAAAAATTATTAGCTATGATGCAAATACAGACACAACAAATACAAGAATCGTCACAAAAAATGGATAAAAATCAACTGGAAACAAAACACATAATGGATGAATCACAACAAAGAACGGAACAAAAATTGGACAATTTAGAAGAAAACCAAAGAAAAATGGAACAAAAAATGGAAACGCGTATGGACAAATATGAAAACGAAATAAAAGTCTGTTTAGAAAGAAGTAGGGAAGAAACAGAGAGGAAAATAGAATTGCAGAGAGAAGAAATCGAAACTAAAATGAAGGATATTCAGAGTATGCAAAAAAGGGAATTAGAACAGATAGAAATAAAATTTGAAAATGCGCTACAAGAAGACCGGAAAGAAACGGAAAGGAGATTTAAACAAATTGCAGAGATGGAGATAAGAGGAGTAGAAAGAAAGGAAGTCATCGTACATAGCACAGAAGTCGTAAAAGTACGATTTGGAGGGGATATAAGGAAAATACACCCAGTGCCTTTTATAAATAACCTAAAGGAAAAAGTCAAAAACATAGGACCGTTTGCAACAGCAAAGGAAACCATCAGAAACCATCTCAAAGAAGAGGCAAATCTTTGGTTTGTCAGCAAGGAAGAAGAATTGGACAATTGGCAAGATTTTGAGAGAAGATTCTTAAATTATTTCTGGGGAAAAATCCAGCAACTACAAGTAAATAAAGAGTTACAAAATGGAAAATACCATGAGAGGATGGGCGTATCAGAAAAGATGTACGCATTACAACTCTATAATAATGCAAAACATTTGCAATATAATTATTCATCAGAACAATTGGTAGAGTTGATATCGCGACATTTTGAAGATACCTTGGAAGACCACATAAATCTCCAAAATTACAAGGACATTGACAGCTTATGTCAATTTTTGCAAATGAGAGAATCACGTAGGCATGAAAGAAGAGAAAGAAGACCGCAAGAAAATTATAGACAAAGAGAAAACCAAGAATATAGAGATAGAGGTCAAAATTTTAGAAGAGATTATACAAGACGAGAATTCATACCTAGACGGGGATATGAAAATAGACCGAACGGAAGAGAGAATTATGAACCCAGAACCCAGAGATGGAATGAAAACAGGGATCGGGAAAATCAGAGTAGAAATAACCGCCCATACCAAGGAAACAGATACAATAACCCACGGAATGAACAGGAATCTCGCGGTAATCGATACGGGAATGATAGACCAAAAGAGAACAGAAGAGAAATAAATAATATGCAAAGAGAAGAAAATGAATATGAGAGAGAAGATGACGGGAGAGAAAACACAGAAGAACAACAGGCGTGTTTTCAAGAAGGCGCTCACTAAAAACGAAGAAACAAACAGGAATTTTTTGTCACCCCAAGGAATTTATTAAACTGGCAGGAAACAATGAAAAGAGAAATGGAGTTAATTTAAAATTTGTGGATGGATTTATAAATGAGAAACCAATTAAAATTATGATAGACACAGGCTCTGAAATAACACTGGTCAACAGAAAATTAATCGAAGAAGTAAATTTAACAAGTCTAATTTATAAAATACCTAGGGTGAATTTAGTGGGCGCAAATAAACGGACATTGGCAACAATAAATGAAGGTATACGAGTAATGGTACGATTGAAAAAAAAATATGTATGCACTTCAATGTGTAATAATGCCGAATATGTCACATGATATGATTGTAGGCGTTGACGAATTAACGGAAAAACATGTAGTGATCGACTTCAAAACCAATACGATGAAAATAACAAAGGAAGAAGAAGAAGAACAGGATAAGGAACAAGAGAAACAAATTACGGACGAATCAGAGAAAGAACAAACGGTGGAAATGAACCTGGCGACGAAGAAAGGAAAAGGAAGAAAGAGGGGAAAAGGTCTGAAAAAGATCAAAGAAAAAAAAACCTGGGATTCCTCAAAAGATGAGACGAGCTCAGGAGAAGAAGATGGAAAAATTTTGACAAGAAATGAAAGCAAAACTTGGGATTCCTCAAAAGAAGAGACGAGCCCAACAAAAAAAAAAACAAAGGAAAATGAAGAGGACACAATGGAGACAGTGGTGTTTGAAGAAGACACGGAGTACACGGTGAATATGTGCGAAAAAGTTGATGGGAGAGACAAAAAATTGATATGTGGAGAAGGCAAAGAAAATGATTTGCGTATAATTTTAAGAGACTATGAAACGCTGATAAATGAGGAAAACCGAGTGGCCACAAAATACGAGCACTCATTTGAGGTGAAAAACTTGGGAAATTTTCGATCGAAGACTTATCCAATTCCTTATAAGTATCGGCAAGAAGTAAAGCAAGAAATCAAAAAAATGTTGGAAGATCAAATCATTGAGAGATGTGACTCACCCTATATTAACCCAATTGTGATAGTGAAGAAGAGCAGTGGAGAGTTAAGACTCTGTTTAGATGCCCGAAATATCAACCAACACACAGTATCACAATATGAATCACCGTTAAATATCGAGGCCATTTTTGGAAGAATCACGGGATCACATATTTTCTCAAAAATTGATCTAAAGCATAGTTTTTGGTTAATACCTTTGGCTGAAAAGTGTAGAAACTACACTGCCTTTTCAATTGATGGTATAGTATACCGATTTAAGGTAGTTCCGTTTGGATTACAAAGCGCCTGTGCAGCACTTGTACGAGCTTTGCATACCATTTTGAATCACCATGAAGAGTTCATCGTCCATTACATCGACGATTTATTAATTTTTTCACAAGATATGCAGAGTCATGTGGAACATATCAAAATAATTTTGAAAGAATTGGACACAGCGGGATTAAAACTAAACATTGAAAAATGTCAATTTTTTCAAAAGGAAGTGATTTATTTGGGTTTCAAACTTGACACCGAAACTGTAAGTCTAGCCGAGGACAGAGTAAAGCTCATCGACGAATACCCAAGACCAACAAATCTAAAAACATTGCGAGGGTTTCTCGGTACGATAAATTATTTCAAGAAATTAATTCCCGATTTAAGCCAAAAAGAAATTCCTTTAATAAAATTGTTAAAGAAAGGGACAAAATGGAATTGGAAAGAAGAACAGGAGGAAGCTTTCAAAATATTGAAACAAGAATTTGCTAAAGGAACAAAAATATATCACCCTATTTACAATTTGCCGTTTATACTCCGTACGGATGCGTCGATACAGAAATTTGCAGGAGTGTTGTCGCAAATACAAAACGGCCAAGAGGTTCCGATATGTTTTATATCTCGAGTGACTAAAACACATGAGAGAAAATACAGTGTCACCGAGTTGGAATTCGCCAGTGTACTATTTTGCGTAAACAAATTAAGGTTTTACTTATTGGGAGCTAAATTCACCATCGAAACGGATCATGCAGCATTGATACACATCATGAAGAATCGATTGGTAAATAACAGAATACACAGAGGCATTCTGCTCTTACAAGAGTATGATTTCCAATTTCGATACATCAAAGGGAAAGACAACATAATAGCTGACGCTTTAACACGGGACGAAGATACAGGAAAAAAGGAGACAATTACATTACATGTGGGATTGAATATACTGACACAAGACGAAGGGATATTTTCGTTAAATGAGATAAGGACCGACCAGGAAGGCCTAGAAGAAAAAGAAAAGAGAAGAGCAGAGCTAGAAAACGAGATATTTTTTAAGAGAATAGACGGAAAGGAATTATATTTAGTGACACCGACATTGGCAGAAAGAATCATCAAGAAACTACACGAGGAAAATGGACATATTGGCAGTAGAAAGGTATGGCTTGTATTTAGGGAAAACTACATCAGTCGACAAGATTACCGCATTGCAAAAGAGATCACACAGAAATGCGAAGTATGCCAGAAATACAAGAGCAGGAATTTTAAAACAGTACAGTAACGAAAGAAACACCAGAATACATCATGAAAGGCGTCATGCCGATAAGACCGTGGGAAGATCCAGAACAAAGAGAGTATCGACAGGTTATAGAAACCGTTCAGAGGAGATTAAGAAGAAGCAATGAGAAATACATCCAGAGACAGGGTCATAATAGGAAACGAAGACCAGTAACTTTCCAAAAGGATGACAAAGTAATGGTAAGAGCATTAAGAGTGTCAAATCTTCAGACCGGTATTTGCGCAAAATTGATGCCTGTTTTCGAAGGGCCATACATAGTAAACAACGAAGATGGAGTAAACAGCTATGAGTTGAAACATATGGATTCTGAAAAGATCAGAGGTATTTATAATATCCATGATGTATATAAATATCACGAATGAAGATTTAAATTTGTATAAAGTAGATAGTAGGATAGGATAATACGTAGCATAAGTACAGATAGCATACAGGAAGTGCGTTTATTTTGCCTCGAGAAAATTTAGTTGCATAAATTGATAAATTTTATCGATTACAAAGGCGGGGATTTGTTGTACTTTTGAATGTCCATAAGCAATAAAAAACCGATATACAAATTTTATTACTTAAATAAAAATTAAAATTATTGATATTTCATTAAGACACGGGCATATGAATTTTCAAACATCCTGTATAAGACAAAATATGTATTTTAAGTTGTTCGAAGAATTGTTCATTAGGCCTCAGAGACAAGACTTTCAAATATTATCGATAAGAAATTTAAATAAGTCGGTTATTGTGGAATGGTTTTACCCGGAATAAAAGTGTATATAGAAAGTGTTGAACAATAGACCGGGATTTGCGGTGGTTTTCTCCCCGAAAGATTATATCGGTAAAAGTTTATTAACAAAAGACATTGAATTGAGAAACAGGTATCGTTTGTAGCTATTAGTAAGAAATATTTGTAAAGCAGATAGATTTAGTTAGAATAATTAAAGAAGTTTGTTTTCTGGAATTACCCGAATGACGTTTTATAGAGAGAGTTGGGTGGTAACGATATACGTCACAAGAGGTGGATGATTTTTATTGGTCAAATTTTGAATGCAAGGAGGTTGATTTTGGCTATGAGATAGGAGAGAGAAAAAAAGGTTGGTAGTCAGTTTTCGTCGTCCAAGAAGGAAGGAGCTTTGTGATTTGTGTTTGTTTGAAGTCCCGAAGACGTAATTTACCGGGTGTGTTTATTTGCGGTGTTAAAGCTGACCAGTGTGAGGAACGGGGTACAGAGAGATAGAAAACCAAAGGGCATAAGAATATTAATAGCAGACGAAGCCGGAAACATTTGGAGATACAAGGACAGATAGGAGAAAGGTGTACGTCATCTGGACCACAATAGGAGCAGAAGCAGAGAAAGGTTTTTTTTTGTTGTGGCGTGGCCATAGAATTGCAACGGCAGAGAAGGAAAGGTCAGTCAAATTTCATTAGAGCCGGAGTGTGATTTTCATTTATTAATTAAATAAATTGAATAAATAATAGAGACAGTTAATTTTGCGATCACTTAAAAAAAAAAGGAATTATAAAAAGAGCTTAGTTATAACACATATTAAAAATCAATGTAAAATAACATTTGGGTCCATGATAGAAAACAACTTCTCATATATTTAAAGTTAGTATATTGCAAATATTACAGGATTGATTGTTATATAAAATTTCATTAAAATAAAGGACATCTCACATATAGTTCAGTTGAAATTCTATGTATTTTATTCAGGTCATATTACCTATCCCGATTAGGACGCCAATTGGAAAATATTTTGAATCCACGATCAAAGGTAAATCGTACAATTTAAATAGCCTGAGATTGTAATTAATTAATGCTGATTTATTGTGATTAATTGAAGATTAGTTCATTTAATAAATATAGACAGGATTTTTCCTAAGTAAGCAATATAATACAATTTAAATAGCATAACAATATATATATATATATATATATATATATATATATATATATATATATATATATTACTTTTTTCAAGGATTCAATTTTAAATTTTCTCATCGCTGTTATTCATATACACACTTACTTGCTCTTTTATTGCGCATTCTCGTTTTTTTTTGGAAGCTAAAGAATTTACTGTGGTGGTTACAATAACGAATACTCATGTGCCCCAAATATTTAATAAAATAATTCGAAAAAATGCAGTGTTGTATGTGTAAATCGAATCACTATTTTATTTACGGAGCATACCTTAAAAAGATGGAAATTATTAATAGACAATTTGTAAATTTAATTATTTCTGTACATTTTTTTTATTTTGAAAATGTACAATAATTTTTATATTAACTAATTAATATTTTTCAATGCAATATTCGACATTAAATCTATTTATTCATATCCTAATATACAATCCATTTTATTTACAATATCATGAAAAGATAAAAAAAATTTTCTCGAGTCTAACTGCAAATTATGAGAATTATTACATCAGAAATTAAATTCCGTCGTCAGACAATTTCGTCACAGGCTTTTTCCGACATATTCGAGTCGTCAGACGCGTTGAATAATCTTTATTGATCATTAAACAATTTCATTTTGTGTGAAAAAAACAACGCAAAATTATGATTTTTAAAGCTGAAAAATACAAGCAACAAATATTATTTTTGAATTCACCAAGGACCTAAATTTAAGTTCAAATCTTGTTCTATCATTTTTAGATAAGTATTTTCCGCTTTCATCTCGTTGTTTGTAAGACGTTTCCACATTGGTCCTGCAGTTCTTTTAATATCGTCGCTCCAATGCATTTGCGGTCTTCCTCGTGGTCTTTTGGGTTCATATGGCCGCCAATTCCCGAGTTTTTCTGATCTTCCCCCTGTTTATTTTAGTGTTTGAGCTCCACTTGTAAGTACAGGTAGGATAAAGGAATTAGACACTTTGGTTCGCAGTCTTTGAGGTAAATTTTTATTTTTAAGTACGTATGAGAGTCTTACGTATATTTCGTATATCCTGGACTGAGCACGTGACCAACGAAGAGGTACTACGCCGGATAGGTAAAGAGAAAGAGGCGGGAATAAGTATAAAGAAAAGAAAGTTGGAATACTTGGGTCACGTTATGAGACATAATAAATATAGAGTACTACAGCTGATCGTTCAAGGGAGAATAGGCAGCAGAAGGGGTCCAGGGAGGAGAAGACACTCGTGACTCCAAAACTTGCGGCAAGGGTTCGGATTGTCATCTGCTGAACTATTCAGATCTGCCGTAAACAAAGTCAGAATAGCCATGTTGATTGCCAACGTTCGGAACGGACAAGGCACATGAAGAAGAAGAATGAGAGTCTTCCAAATACTGCCCATCCAATTTTTACACAATGGTTCGGATTGTCATCTGCTGAACTATTCAGATCTGCCGTAAACAAAGTCAGAATAGCCATGTTGATTGCCAACGTTCGGAACGGACAAGGCACATGAAGAAGAAGAATGAGAGTCTTCCGAATACTGCCCATCCAATTTTTACACGTCTGCTTATTTCGGTAGTCTGATTTTCTTTGCTTACCTCGACATTCACATTTTGACCCAGATATATATATTCACCTACGTGTTCTATCTATCTCCCTTGGATGTTTATCATAGGTTTGTCATCTTTGTTTGTCATTAATTAAGTTTTGCTGAAATTTATTTTCAGTCCTTTTTTTAGGGATTCTGTGTGAAGCTCGTCAATCAGCGTATTCAGTGCATTCCACGTGTCGGCTATTAGTACTACATCATCTGCATATCTAAGATGGTTCAAGTATTTTCCGTTAATAGGGATTCCCTTATTTTCCCAGTCTATTGACTTAAATATATCTTCTAGGGCAGCTGTTATATAATTTTGGAAATATTGTGTCTCCTTGTCTTACACCTCGGTTGATTTTTATTGGTCTTGTTTCGATTCCATTACCCAACGTCACTATCATTTTAGCTTGTTCGTAAATATTATGTATTAACATTCTGTACCTAGAGTCGATACGGTTGTTGACTAATGCTTCTTTTATTGCCCACAGTTCTACGCTATCAAAAGCTTTTTCATAATCTATAAAAGCCAGACATAATGGGAGATTGTATTCGTTAGTCTTCTCTATTAGGATTTTCAAAGTATATAGATGGTCACAGGTGCTGTACCCTTTTCTTAATCCGGCTTGTTCTACTGGTTGATATCCGTCAAACTTATTTATTAACCTGTTTGTAATAATCCTTGTAAAGGTTTTGTAAAGTTAGGAAAGAAGTGAAATTGGTCGATAATTTTTTAGGTCTCTGGTGTCTCCCTTTTTGTATATTAGTATTGTTTTAGCAGTATTATATTGTCCGAGTATGTTGCCTTCGAATAGATATTATTAAATAGTATTTTTAGATATGTGATGGCTTCTTCTCCGCCTTCCTTCAGCATTTCTGCTAGGAATCCATCGCTTCCAGGAGCTTAATTCCTTTTTATTTCTTTTACTGCTCTTTATATTTCTTCGTGGCTTATCACTTTTGAGTTGACATTTGTTATCTGCCTTTTCAAGTTTTGCTTTGAGAAGTTAGGGGGATCGTTTCTGGAACGATACAGATCGGCGTAGAACTTTTCAATTGAGTTTGCTATATCAGATTTACTTTTTTCTAGTTGTCCTTATTCATTTTTAATGGTTATTATGTTTTTCTTTCCTAGTTTCGGTTTGTTGCATTTGAGACTTCGGTTTTTCTCTATGACTTGTTCTATACGGTCTTCTTGATGTTTTTTAATGTCCTCTTTTATCTGTTTTCTTATTACTCGATTAAGTTCCTTAAATTCTGCAGTGTCTCTTTTGTTTTGTCTCAGAACATCTTTTTTTGTTTCAGCGTGTTTTGTGATTCTACACTTATTTTGTATTTTCGTTTTCTGTTAGCGGTTGCCACTTCTGAGCTTGCATTTATTAGTTCTTTTGTTATGACTTCATTGATTTCATTTAAGCTAAGTTTATCTAGATTTAATACTTTCGCGGGTTTTAACTTGCTTTTATATTGTTCTGTATTAGATTTTTGTTTATCTGTGTCTATATTCCAAGTTTTTCTAAATTTATTTCTATTTTTATTATGTTTTATCTCTAATTTGGCTCTAACCATTTGGTGATCGCTACTTGCTGACGCCGTATTTATTACTGTTACATCCTGTATGATATCTGTTTTGTTACACAGTATGTAATCTATTTCGTTCCGAGTTTTTCCGTCTGGGGATAGCCACGTCTACTTTCTTTGACGTTTTTTCTTATATAATGTGTTCATTGCATAGTTTTTGTGGGCTTGTAGGAAGTTAACCAAGATTTCTCCTCTCTCATTTCTAACTCCAGAGCCGAATTGTCCCATATAGTTTTCGGTTTCTTTCAAATCGTTGTCCGATCTTAGCGTTGAAGTCACATATTATTATCGTATACGTGCTGTGATAATTCATGCTAGTTACTAGAATTTTCTCATCAAATTCGTCTATCTCTTCATCGGGATGTGCTGAGGTTGGAGCGTATACTCGAATAATTTTCAGGGAGATGTTCTCGTTAAAATTTAGCCCAATCATTGCAATTCTTTCAGATATTCCTACGTATTGCTCTACTTTATGTGCATATTTCTTGGAAATTAGAAATCTTACGCCATCTAGGCTTATCACTTAAAACTTATGACTTAAAATAGTAATAATAAATAATGAAAGGATATAATAGTACCATGGTCATCAACTCTAGCCACTATTTCTACTCATGCACAAAAATTCCACTCCGTCAATTTATAAATTGAGATAATATTTAGAGTCCGTTTAGCTTGCCTAGACAGGGAGGGATCGGTAATAGACAGATACCTGTCTATTGCAGAGGATACAACCAGAGCTGCGCTCACGCGAAACGCGATTCAATACATTATTATTTATCAAATTGTTTACATATAAATTCACATTTATAAATATTTTTTAGCAAACAAAAATTCTGACAAGGACTATTTTCTCACAACCCTTTCACCTCTGATTGCCCAGAAAGCTCCTCCGCCGAAAAGTCACGAAATCCACCACCACCAGTGGAATCACACAGCCAAAAAGTCAACCAACCAAAAACAAACCAGTCATGAAGCAGTTCCAGCTCCAAAACACAAAACAAAGAAAGCCAACCAACAAGAAAGAACACCGAGACAATGCAGTATAGTCCGTTTGTTACGTCTCCAGTGCGTCTACGTCTACAGTCCGTCAAACTGTAAATCCAGCTTAAGAGAGAAAAACAAGATCTAAGGCCCAAATTTTTGCTGGTTTAACTCATTGTACAAATGAGCGCCCAACCTGCCGTACGCACTTTATTCACAATTAAAAAACACTATTTTAAAATAAAAATAAGGGCAGAATTTTCACCAGGAGTTGATAGAAGAAGGCTTGAACGTAAACTTAGCTATTGATGATTTTAAAAATAATATTTTTTACTTGTGTTTCCAACCGTTGAAAATCGTTATTTTGCGGTTTTTTTTTTCAGTTTTTAATTATTTATAATTCCAAAACGATCAACATCAGAAAAAACTTATAACAGACTCTTTTTATTTATAATGATCCAAAAAACCTAAAAAAACTGGGCGGGCATAAAAAATTGATTGTAACAATTTCTTAAAAAAATGTTTAAAAAAATTTGAACAACTTTTCGCCTCGGTGACCTCTTGAGAAATTTTGGAGTATCTCAAGAAAATGATTATGTAAAAAATCTCATGGTAATATTTTTCCGAACGAATTCGAGCTTTTCGAATTGTTTAATTATACTAGCTGGAATTTCTTATAATTTTTTGTTTGTAATATTTATTAGTCCGTATATGTTGCTATTTATCATTAATATGTCTGCTTTTGTGTTATAATTTTAATGTACATATATTGTGTTTGTCCTCAAATTTTAAAATTATGCAAATTTGCGTTTCAGTAATTGGTAAACACGTCATGAATTCCTTGATAATTAATATTTATGACATTTTAAGTCATTATTAAACTGTATATATTAAACAGGCTATCGATAATTGTACTCAATTAAAGATTATTAAGAGACTTACATATTGCATTATTTACATGGAAAATAAATCAGAAACAGCAAAAGAAAGAAAAAACATATATCCGTCAATATTCAGTGGCTTTACATCCACTGAACAGCAGTCAGATAATTTTGTCAAATAAGCCCACCATCAAATATACGAGGATGTATTGAAAAATTCTTAGCCCACTATAGAAGCAAGCAAAATATGAAAGTCAAAGTGTTTTATTATTTAACGCACTCTCCTCTTAATTGAATAAAATTGTAATGAGAGGTTCTACTATAGAAATAGTACCTTTTATCAGAGCGGCCATATCGAAAGTCATAGACCAGAGATGGTTCTAGATGACTGGTTCTCATAAGAATCACAACTCTTATTGATGGCTCAACACGCAATACCACGGGTAACCGCACTGGTTTACAGGCTACACTAAGTGACGGTAACCAGATATGGCGAAAAGCAGCGAACGACTGTCAGTATAAATGGTCCTCCTATTTCCCCATGTCTCTAATAACATCTTTATCAACATCTGTTTTGCCTTGCAATTCTTAGATGGCGCAGATTAAAGCAGAAATCTGAATTGGTTTCAAAAATTAGTTTATGGATTTACAAATATTACCAGTACCACAGTTTTATAACTGTGAAAAGTTAGAAATCGAAGACCAACTTCTCTGTAGAAGAATATAACTCAGCCAAACAATATGGGGTGGCAATATTATTAATAATTGTCATACAGGTACATGCACTCACAAAAAAATCAACCACAGAATGAAGGCCAGAGGTCACCCACAGGTCAAGACGAAGAAGAAAATGAAATTAAATAATTTAATAGCGATGTCACCGAAACCAAGAAGATTTAAATTATGTGTTAATAACAAAACATTGTAACATAGCAATGGAAGTGGAATATTTGGGAATCAAATTATCTAGCCACAGAAAAGTGCAAACATTGCTATATTAGGTCAATAAGCTCAACAGAGCAGAGGGATCGTTGAACAAAATTTTAGCGAGAAACAAAACTACCCAAACAAAAACTATAAAACAATAATAAGGCATATAAGATCATTCACTGCGGGAGCAAAAGTTGATCCGGCCAAGACACAAAAATTATTGAATGAGAAATAAGGAAATTATAAAGCGATGTGAAATGAAAAATATAAACCAGTGTATCAAAAACAAGAAAGTGTAATAGAACCCATATATAGCAAAAACGCCATAAAGGTGACTGATTGTTAAATGAAAAATTAACAATGAAAAATGTGCTCAAAAAACATAAATGGAGGCTCCAATTTTGTATGGGTTAATTAATATTTAATACAACTTATTACTTACCAGTGATGTCGTCGAATGTATAGCCAAGCTGAAATGGAATTGGGCAGGTGACATAGCGAGACTGAAAAACACAAGATGGACCAGAAAACTAATTGAATGGCGCCCAAGAGAAGACAAACGCAGCAGAGGACGATCACCAACACGCTGGATGGACGACATTGGACGAATATCCAAGGAATGGCAACAAGAAGCACAGAACCGTGAAGAGTGGCGAAAAATGGGAGAGACCTATGTCCAGCAGTGGACAGAAGAGGTTGCATGATGATGATGATGATTACTTACCAAGACATGCCGTATTCTGGGGAATACTTTTATAAGCCCAATTGTAATCAGACAAGATACCAAATACTGAAAATGCTGGAAACTGTATTATACCGTTATCCGTAAAATTTCCAGCTTCTATGACTAATACTCTAAAATCCGCTCTTTCTGAAAGTCTACTGGCAATGACTGATCCAGTTACGCCTCCTCCAATGATAACAAAATCATAAGAACCAAAATCTGAAATCCAAATAAAACTATTATACCAGTATATCATTATATTTATATTCATAACTAGTTTATTTAGATACTGCTACAGAAAAGTTGTTCAAAATAAATTCCCTATCGAAATGTCAACTTTTAAAGTTAAAAATAATTTTTTTTTGATAAAAATATATTCAAAAAAATTAAGCGAAAAAACATACATACAACAACATATAACTAAAACTGCGTAGAAAAAAGTTATAGAACAATGTATGCGAAAAAATAGAGAAAATAAAATGGTATCTGGGATACTGTAAATCATAAATACTTTTACCACACGTCTTTTTTTGAAGAAGGATAAATTGTATGTGATTTTTTTTCTGTAAAGCAATGCATATACATATACTACCATAGAAAAAACTCATCGGACAACAAAGAAAAATCGCGGGTATTTCTTTTTTTTGGTTCGATTTTTGATAATATTATATTAAAAAAAATTATTTTTGACTTAAACAGCTGACATTTCGATAGGAAATTTAATTTTGAACAACTTTTCTTAGAGTTATATGTACGAAACTGTACAGAATTCGCACAGAGACTAGACCTCTTTCTCAAATATGCACCCCTCAAAATGGTAGCACTCCGCGGTTTTTTTATATTTGGTGGTACATTGCCCATATGAAACAATAAAACCCATTTAGCGTTATAGTTCCTTTTAGCCCTATTTTTTTGAACACAACCATTACTAGAATGTGGTCCAATTCTAACCCATCATAATTCTAGAACGTTTGATGTTCTACTAAAATGCTTTTGTTTTCTCACTTTAAAAAATATTCTATGCAGATTTATTTTGTTATTCTAAATACATATGAATACGAAAAAAAAAACGTTTTAAGACGCACGAAATGGTACACTAAGTACAAGTAAGCTATAGTCTTATGTTTGCCACTAGTAACAAACAGACTTCGGTCTAATAGTAGTGATTGTTTATCTAAGATAAGATGTAGTGCCGTTTTGATAGTCGCCTTGTTTGTTTTTACATCCTAATATTATCGTTATCCCATCCCCTTTCATTTAAGGCATCACACGCTCCAATCGGACCAATAACAAGGGAGATATGATGTATTGCCCTTTTGGAAATGCCGCAATATTTGTTTCTTCCGTCATTGTAAGAGTATTTTATAGAACAACATTCTCTTCTACCGCTATATGTTGCAGAGATCGTCACCTCCTACAGAGATACTTGCAGTTTTTGTGGATAGGTGGTGTTGGGGTTTTCGTTACAAACAGACATACAGACGGACAGCATAAGAAAATTATATATATATATATATATATATATATATATATATATATATATATATATATATTTCAAATTATTTTTCGACCGTACTGTTTTAAATATTGATTTATAGTATCAGCAATCGGTCAGGAAATAAAACTCTATTTGTTCAGTCTCAATATTTCGTCACGATTTTGTGACTTCTTCAGGAGAAAACTGTAAATTTATTAGAATAATTAATTATTATATGTAAACACAGTAAATATTTTAATACTTACAACTATAAGAATAAAAATTTAAATTTTTTTAGCATATCTAAGTAAATGACATATTTGTTTGATTTTATTTAGGAGTTATGGTAACCGGAATATTTTATAGAGTGAATTCCCATTGTACAATTTTTAGTGAGTAGGTTAAAATAAACAATTACTATGACACTATTATCCATATTATAAAGTGGAAAAATGGAATTAATAGTACAGAATTGAGAAAGAATCAGGAACACGATAAATTGATCTATAAAATGTAATTGTTGGTATGTAGTTAGTTATAATTTTATTACATTCCTAAATATCAGTATTGCAATAACTGACTACATACCATCAATTACATTTTATAGATCAATTTATCGTGTTCCTGATTCTTTCTCAATTCTGTACTATTAATTCCATCTTTCCGCTTTATAATATGGATAATAGTGTCATAGTAATTGTTTATTTTAACCTACTCACTAAAAATTGTACAATGGGAATTCACTCTATAAAATATTGCGGTTACCATAACTCATGATACTATGAATAACAAGATAGGATCTTCCCGTAGCACAAAATCGGTCGTGTTCGCGCATGCCGTCATTGGATAGCAGAATTTGAATTCTTGTTAAAGTTAAATGGGATTTTTATGCATTCTGTGATGAAATTATTCGATTAGCAAAATAATAATATTAAAAAAAGGTTTAATAATTACAATAATCGTACACAAAAGGATATCTCCAAACTATTTATTAAAGATTATTTATTGACACATACAAAAAACTAACATTACGAACGTGCAGCTCTCCAATTACGTCACGACTTATGCGCAATATCTTATCTTCTTAATCATAGTATCATGCCATAACTCCTATTAGTATTTATACCTATCCTTTACACAAACACATTTTGTAGGAATAATGCCATTTGTTGCTTAGTAGACTACAGTTATGAATCAAAATCGGAACAAACCCCAATGAAGCAGGTAAATAGGACTCAAAAACGAAAGCGTAATCCCCAGATGTGGAATAAAACACAACGAGGAGAATTATCAACAAGGAAAAAACTACATCACGGCTAAAGTTATAGCTAGGCCTGCTAAAGCTTAATACACGTACAGAATGCAACCACAGTTGTCGTTTCCGTTGTAATGAAAAATTTAACCCCGAAGACAGATTAGAGACAAAAAAACAGGTATTACTCATTAGACTAAAATAAAAAGGATGCATTTATATTAAATGTAACAAAGAGAATTTTAGTTAAGAGAAAACGCAGTACTGAAACAAAATACAAATCTTTTTTCTTAAATATGCTTTGCACAAGCCAATAACTCATATAGGTACACTGTGCATTTACAGAAGAGTGATTCAGCCACACCACACTGATAAAAGAGGAAAAGCGACCAAAGATAATAACACAACACATACTACAACACCATATTATGTAGGGACACATTATTGTAGGAAAGATTCAAAAACAAGATATCTAGACCCATCATTTAACGTACAAAAATGTATGATTTGTACATTAAAATGTGCAATGCAAATAATATATTATATTTTGTGCCATTATATGTTTTGATCTGGGAAATGTCTAGAGCATATTGAGTGAGTATAAATGGATGCCACTGAAAGATTAGAATTGCATAAAATGTTTGATTTCTGAAACGAAACAGTTTATATATAAAAGTTAATTTTCTACTCTTCTGTATTACCAAATCCTTAAACATTAACATATAACATATCTGGTAAAGTATAATTTTGTCAGAACCGTTTTATTTGACAGCAACAGCAAACTGAAAAATTTTATGAATGACGCTTGGAACCCTTTGGTTCTCAGCCCTCGATATATAAAATTTTACATTCCGGCAACTAGAATACTTACATTTAATAGGTGCCTTAGGTGCTTTATACATGCTTGCATCTATCGGTTCCTTATAGTTAGCACTATTAGCCATACCCTTCTTTATAATATCTTCATAGTATTCAACTGTCTCAACTGTTTGTGTATTGCTTCTTGTAAAAAAATAAAAAAACATTAACACTTTCAACAACCATATTTCCATTTTACATAAAATATTTGTTTTGTTTCACAAACATCAACTGTTTAAACAATAAGTGAACAGTAATTATTTAAAGATAAATTTTTCAAATTTGCATGAAATATTTACAGTGTTTATTTTACAACATAGTTGTTTATTTATTATATTTAAATTATCTGATCATTTAAATCATTTGTCAGTAATGTTATAAGTTTAAAACACTTCTCAACCATGATAAGAAAAGAAAGGACTAACAGTCATGAAACACTTAAATACAATGCTAAATATGCAAAGAATCAGATCCACGCGAAAATCCTACAAAAAACAGAAGAAGTGGAAAAGATTCTACTCAGTGGTAAATAAATATGATATTTTAAATATGTAGGAATATAGTAAAAGCCTCATAACTATAGCATTTATGAAACACTGCGGCAGAATATTTTAATTAACACTAGGACACTAAGACGATTGTCATAAAGAAAATCCTAATCCTAATCCCTTTCCATGAGAACTTGTTAATAAACTTAAACTCAAATAATATCGCAGTAGACAACAATCTTCTAGATTGCGAATAAGACAACTTTGAAGATATATTAACAGAAAGTAAGAGCTTCCATACAACCTCACATTGCTCTTCTGACAGCGAGTCAAAAACAGACGGTAAAAATAGAAATAGGCAACGCTCTGGCAATAACTTGGAGTCTTAGCAAACAAAAAGAATAAAAAAATCGGACAGCAACATGAGTCAACCGGTGAATACTCTGGCTAAACAATCCCAGGCAAAGAAAACATTGCCTGAGGAAATAACGCAAATGAGGCAGGGAATAAAACAAATACGTAAGCAGTACAGCAGCCAAATTGAGGGTCTCATGAAAAAATACAAGCTGACAAGCCTTGCTAAAATAAGTGCTGCTGAAAAGCAGACTAAAATCAATAAATAAATAAATAAATAAAAAAAGACAAAGAGTGCGATAAAAAATCGAAACAGAAACAGCAGGAAAGAAAAATAAAAACGAGGTAGCTAAGAATATAGCGCCAGAACAAACAGCAACGACGAAAGTATAGCCCAAACCACCGGAGATAATTCTAAAAATAGCAAGTAACTCAAGATGCGTCAAATGTGGTGACAACCTCCTAAGTAATGAATGCCCAAAACACAGGATCACTGACTCCAAAATGAGCTAACTGTGGGGAAGCCCATACTGCTACTTATAGAGACTGCTTTAAAGTTTCTTGGAGAACCTTTTTCTCCTCAGATAAAAGTACAAAGTACGACACCGCAAAAATGTCAGCTATGCACAAATAGCAAAAAAATTAACACTAAAAGAAGACGCTTTAAAAATAGCAGTAACGAAACAAACAGAAAGCCCCATAGCAAGTTTCCATGAGCAAATACGAACTTTGCAACGATAGTAGAGCAAATGACAGCTGTCATGAATGAAATGTGAAGTTTTGGTAGACAACAACAATGCTAAGGTAAGAGAACGATCTTCGAATTAGGAACTCAGAAGGGCTAAGATCAAAAACTTACATACTGGATGAGTTTACCAACCGACTTAACCTAGATGTCATAGTTCTAAAAGAAAAAAATTAAAGGAAACAGTGAAAATCAAATTTTCGGGCTATGACATCTATATAAACGATCACAGGGTACAATCAGGAGGTACAGTTATTTTGGTAAAAACAAAGAAATAAAACATTATAGTACCTACACCAGATGATTTGGATACTATAGAATCCACTATAGTAAAGATCATGACGGGAAATGAGACGTTGAAAATTGTTTCAGTGTATGTTAGATCGCAAAATTCTATCTTTAATGAGGACCTCAACATCATTTTAGATTCAGAATAGTCCAATGTAATCAGATGATACCTAAACGCACGATCGCCCAGCTGGCATAACCGTGCTACAAACTGGAACGGGAGACTACTATGTGGCTATCTTGAAGAAAGAAACAACACTTACGTGATCGTTCCAATAGATCTAACGTGTTTCCACGGATGACACAGACTTCCCATATATATGGATATAGCAATCCTACAGAACGTGGGTCAACAATATAAAATACACTCATTAAATGTAGGCAGTTCTACATACAGTCTAATCATCCTGACCCTAGGTGCAATAGAATTAGACTATTTGTAGCCTCACAAGGAAAAGACAACAAGCTGGATAAACTTCAGAAAAATTGTGAGCGAGAACATCGGAGCAATACCCACAATAGTAGAACTCAAAAAAAGTGTGGTTAAACAATACAAAATGCTATCGATGCCAGCTCCAAATAAAAAGTAACCACAGCGCTAAAAGGAATATTCAGATATATTAGCGATAAACTAAAGGATCTTATTAGAGAAAACAATAGGAATAGAAGAAGGGCCAACAGAACAAGAAACCAAGAAGACAAAAGGATAGCTAACGAACTGAATAGGGAAGTCAAGAAGCAATTGGCAAATCACAGGAACAAAAACTGAGATACCTATATCCAAAAACTAAATCCAAACAAATCTGCATTCTGAAAGCTTTCAAAAATATTCCGAAAGGACACAAAACCGATTCCACCACTACACGAAGAAAACAGATTGCTGTATAGCGAGGAAGAAAAAGCTGAAGTCATGATCTTTAAAACTCTGGAGCTTTTTTAATAATCACATTTTTCATTAATATTTTTATCTTTTTTTTTTTTTAATTTAATATGATGTTTATGTTCTTTAGAGAGTAAGTTGTTTCATCAAGCACACAAATATTTGGCATTTTTGACAGGTATATCTGGTTGGCCTATTTTTTTGTCTACTACGGTATAAACAACGACCTCGACAATCAGGTTATGGGTTTGGTGCTGGAACAATTTGTTCTTCAATACGGCAAATTTCTTTTATATTGACCTAATTGATCTAGGAATACATTTATTCAAAATTTGACATTGCAGATAATCGTTTACTAGTCCTATACCGAGAACTTCTGGAAAAAGTTTTTTAGGCGTTTTATCTATATCATTAGATGTTTATTACAAATGAATTGATACCGGCTACATTTATTGCAAAATAAAAAATTACCATAGGTCATCGCCGAGTGATCTGAACGAAATTGTAGGCGGCACACATTTTATCAACTAGATCTACTCCTCGTTTTAATTTATTATAGTCAATTATGATTTTATGGCTTACCTAGCTTGTCTAGCAAATCGTCATGGAGCATCGTTGAAAGTAAAATTTCGTATTTATTTTTTCTGGGTATATATGACACAATCGTACATTTTTCTCTAAAAGCAAACATACTTACTTGTTTTTTCTGATCTCTATGAAGTGACAAATTTGTCACTTCATTAATGTCTGTGTCCGTTTTTACGTTTTGAATCTTGACAAAGGCAAGGGTTTCCTGCCGAAACGTTGAATTTTATGGAAAATAAAATCTAGTTTCACATCTAATATAATTTATTATCTAATATAATTTATTTATTGATTATTTATATATAATATAAATAATCGTTTGGGTCTCCATCGATAAAAAATGGACCGACAATGTGGTCGTCTAACATTCCAGTCCAAACATTTAACTGTTGCGGATGCTGCGTTTGCACTGCAACATTGAAGTGCTTATTTTTCCGAGAATAATACCTTGCAACTGATGGATTGTGTTTTTTATGTAATGAAAATGAAGATTCGTCAGAAAATAAAATATTTTTTAAAAAGTGTACATTTTCATTCTGTTTATCTAACATAAATGCACAAAACTCCATCCGCCTTAAGTTATCTTCCGGAAACAGTTCTTGTGTTGGTTGTATCTTAAAACAGTGATACCCATTCCTTTTGAGAACTCGCTGGATAGTTCGAGCATTCACGTTACCTTCCCTCGAAATTTGTACGCTATTGCAGGGTTCACTAGCTTCCACAAAAGCACAAATATCAATATCCCTGTTTTGACGCTCCTCATCGACAGGTCTAACACGTGGTTCGTTACCTTCATGACACTTTTTGTATGTTTAATGGTATTTTTAACTGTTGTAACACTTGGTGAGGGTCTATTTTCGAAGGCAACACTAAATAAATCAATTACTTCGCGTATCGAATGACCCTGAACGTATCATGTTACAAGTTGCACTTTTTCTTGGACGGTATACAGTTTTATTAATTATTTGTTTATTCTTTCAGAACTTCGTTTGAAATTTTTAATGTCAATGTGATAATTACGACAATTCGTACCTACTGTAAAATGAATATAGAGGTGGAAACGTGTAACATGTCACAACGATTGCCATTGTGTTGTATGGTCAATAAAACAATGTCGTGATATGTATTAGAAAATTAACTAGCCAACTCAATTGGAGGTATTTGGGAAAAAGAGAAGATGCCAGTAAAAAGGCCTGATGTATTTTTCCAATTCACAAAAAATATGATCCGATGCTTTGCGAAAGCTGTTTCTTTTTAATTGTCGTCTTGCCAGATTCCAGTCAGAGCATAAGAAGGTATCCGTTGCATTCTGGCAGACAGCTAAAATCCATATATTATACGTCACCTTAAAAGAAGAGTAACTAGGTATATTATATTAAGGAAATACTTACAAATAACCATACCTATCACCATAAATCAGAAAAAAAATTGTTTAAGAACTGCCTATTACCAAAAGAAATCAAAAGAACGAAAATATTTCCGTGAGCCATAAACTAATTTTGGTAGGTACTTGGCTCTCGAGAAAAAAGAAATAAGATTTCAGATCCCTGGTTCGATTTTCTCCTCTGTCAGACACTGCACTTCTCTCCATTCTATCTATGCTCTCATCAATATGTTCACCATGTCTCTTTCATCCAGCCTGAAACTCATTTGCCTATCGAAGTTACTCTGCTGGAGCCCTGCAGACCCAGAGAGGTTGTGATTATAAGATAAAGTTATACAAATTATTCATTTATTTAAAACAGGCTTAGGATAGAATTAATAGGAAAAATTGTTAGAAACAATAAGCGAGATAAGACCGTCGCTAATCATTTAATCAATAGTCTTTAAATTGTTATCGCAATGCTATGTCCAACAGAAAAATATATTTATATGCTTCATCGACTTTGAAAAAGCACTTGATGAAGTAAGATACGTCCTACTATTAGAACGTTTGCAAGAAATCGGTTTAGATGGGAATGACATCAAACTACTAAAAAACTTGTAATGGAACCAAAACGCCAGAGTTAGGATCGAAGGTTTTACGTTGGCAGAAGTAAAAATTAGGAAAGATGTTAGGCAAGGATGTGTTTTGTCAACCTTGCTATTTAATCTTTATTTCGAGTTTATATTTAAAGAGGCACTGAAGAATCCCAAGGATGAAGTTAAAGTGAATGGAGTAATTATTAACAGCATCAGATACGCCGATCTTGATTGTGAATTCCGACTTGAGCAGGGGCGGTTGGGCCTGGTCAAGTCTTCTTCTTATCTGCAGCCGTCAGCTGTCATTTCAATTATCAAATCTTTTTCTTTGCGTCGTGTTATCTGCCCAGTCTTCTTTTTTGCAGACTGTAACTGTTAATTCTTCTTTTCGTCTGTCAACTCTTATTTTTTTGTCAAGGATTCTTTTTCTTTTCGTCTGTCAAATCTTCTACAACGACTCATTGACAGAACCAGCGCAATCTGCGAGTAATTTGGAATGAAAGAAAACCAAAGTGATGTCAATCCGAAAAAAAACCAAAATGTTCCTCAAGCTTGCACAATAAACGGGGACATTTTAGAACAGGTTAACAAGTTCAAGTAGCTGGGATGTTGTATCGATAGCAGCCTAGACCCTGATCTACAAATAAGATCAAGGATAGAACAGGCCGGAAAGTCTTTTGAAAAAATACAAAACTGCTATGTGATTCTCTAATATAACCCGAAAATCGATGACGTTTATCAAAATGCTGATCGACTCTCCTTTATGTATTTAAACCGTGGACCATTAAAACATACATGATAAATAAATTGAAAAGGCCTTTGAAATGTGGATATACCGGAAAATCCTCAAGATTTCATGGACATCGCATACCTCAAACGAAGAAGTGCTGCAGAGAATAAGCAAGGAACGAGAACTTTTTAACACAGTGAAAGTTAGAAAAACATGATACCTAGGCCACATACTAAGAAATATTAAGTATCAATATGATTAACTAATAGTAAAAATAAAGATTGAGGGATAGAGACGTCTAGGAAGGAAAATACTATTGTGGCTAAGAATCATCTGACAATGGACAGGGCTACATTTTGAAAAACTAAAGACAGAGAAGAGTTTGCAATTGTAGTAGCCAACCTTCATTGAAGAGAGGTAACTTTGAGAAGAAGGTCTACTTATTAACCAGACGTTAAAATATATAGCTGTTCATACTTAACGACTTCCATAGCGTGTTAAAGGAAAACGCCCCAGTTTCCCATTTTCCGACCATAAAAATTTATCCTTACGGCATTGATAAGTTATGTACGAAGTTACAGCTTGCTTTTCTTTCTGTAACTTCTTTTTTTAATGGAATGTAGACTATTATGTTATTAAACCTAATGGATTCTTCGCTATAGACATGCGTCAATTTTTGTAAAAAAATCCAAAAAAAAATCTTTAACGATAACTACCTGAGATCTTAATAAATCTAAAATTAATATTTATTGGGTTCTTGCTATTCAAATCAAAAGTTATTGACCTTTGTCGTTCACGTGGAAGGATTAAATTTGAATACTTGTTTACTAACATTTGTTTACATATTTATTATACAAAAGTATATTTTAATTTATACTTACATTTTTCCTTGAAAATTTTTTAAAAATTGAATTGAATTGAATAGGACAAAAGGCCACCTTCTCTAAACATACTAATTAATTTACAGATAAATGTAATAGGGCAAAAATAAAAATGTAATTCAATTTGTCTTACAAAAAGAAAGAATACCAAGTTATCAAGTGTTGGCGATGGTTCTGGCAGCTTTCGCGGGCGGTGTTTTGTAACATTACCGAATTCCCCCCACAAATATTTAGATTTAAGCATGATAAGACGATTGGTAAATACGAAGGTTATTCCAGGCCGGAAAAGTGAATAACGTAATCAAAGAAATGCGAAGACTCAACATTGACATACTTGGATGCAGTGAAGTTAGATGGCCCAATTTAGGCTAGTGCAAAATAGAAAGCCACACAATGTACTACTGTGAAGATACTACAACAAGAAACAAAAACGGAGTGGCTATAATAGTAAATAAAAAAGTTAACAAATATGTACTTAGTTTTATAGGAATATCAGATAGAGTTGCAGTACTCAATATTAATGCTAAACCAGTTAACGTGAACATTATTCCAGCATATGCTCCAACTTCGGAAAGCTCAGAGCAGGAAATAGAAATATTCTATGAACAATTAAAAGAATCCCTAGAACATACCAAAGAACAAGAAGTGAATATCCTGCTAGGAGATTTCAATGCCAAAGTAGGCAAAGGAGGTGTTGGCCAATACTGTGGGACACTTTGAACTAGGAACGCGAAATGATACAGGAGACCGCCTTTTTCAGTTCTGCCAGGAAACGGATAGTGCAATAATGAACACCTTTTTCCAATTACCACCTCGAAGACTCTACACCTGGAAATCTCCAGCTTACTGTCCAAAAAAAAATGATTAGAAACCAGATTGACTACATCATCAACAAACGGTTTCAGAATTCCGTAAAATCCGCAAAAACATATCCGGGAGCAGATGTTCCATCAGACCATAATCTTTTACTAGGACGTTTCAAACTCCACATAAAAAAAGTCCATAAAAGAATAGCACAAAAACTTCCAGACATCCAGAAGTTGAAAGATAAAACCACAAGAGAAGAAGTCAAAGAGGAGATCAACAACAAAATAAACAGCATGGTAATCTTAAATATTAATCAAGAAAACATACGTGTGGATGATATGTGGAATAAAATCAAAAATATCTGTAATTCAGTGGTAGATAATAAACTTAAACCAGAAAACAATATAAAGAAACAGCTATGACGAGACAAGAAATATTAGAGCTAATGGAAGAACGAAGAAAACACAGAAATAAGATTGAGGAAAGGTACAAAGAAATAAACAAAATCATTAAGAAAAAGATTAAAGAAGCAAAAGAATCATGGCTGCAAGATCAATGCACAGAAATAGAATCCATAGAACAGAAGCATGACACTTTTAACCTACGTAAAAAGATCAAAAACTTAACGGGAGGAAACGGATCACGAAGTCATAACTTAATGCTAGACGAGCATAACAATCTGCTCTACGAAAATGAAAGAATACTTGAGAGATGGAGGCAATACATGGAAGAATTATTCAAGGAAGATCAAGAAACAGAAATCAGTGTTTCTGGATGTTCAGGATTATGTTTAGAAGCGGACTGGGAACGTGAGAGGCCCTATTTTCCATACAAGTATTGATACAAAGAGCTCGAGACGTAAATTGCGAAGTCTACGCATGCTTTATAGACTTTAAAAAAGCATTTGACAAGGTGCAACATCAAAAATAATTTCAGATACTGAAAGAATCTAGTATTGATGACAAAGATTTACGTCTAATTAAAAATTTATACTTACAGCAAAGGGCAACTGTACGAGTAGATAACGAAACCTCACAAGAATTCACGATAAAACGGGGGGTACGTCAGGGCTGCATTTTATCACCGACGTTGTTCCATACTTACTCGGAAATGCTGTTCAGGGAAGCTCTTGATGGTTTAAGAGAAGGTATAAAAATCAATGGTAAAATCATAAACAATTTAAGATATGCAGACGATATGGTTTTGATTGCTGATAATGCGGAGGATCTTCAAACATTAATAGACCGTGTAGTGGAAGCCTGTGACAGATAGGGCATGAAATTAAACTGTAAGAAGACCAAAATTCTTGTAGTAAGTAAAAACGACGTAATACAGCACCAATTCACAGCTAATAATGAACCCTTGAAAATAATCGACAAAATTACATACCTTGGATGCAGCCCAAATAAGGAATGGGACCACTCACAGGAAATAAGATGTCGTATAAAAAAGACGAGAGCTGTCTTAAATCGAATATTTTATGTAATATGCACCTGAACATTGATATAAGAACACGAGTCTTGAGGTGCTATGTATTTTCTACCCTTTTATATGGAGTCGAAGCCTGGACCTTGACGGAGGCAACATCCAAACGATTAGAAGCCTTCGACGTGTGATGCTACCGTCCCATGCTCAGAATTTCCTATATCCATCATGTCACAAACAACACCGTGATCCAACGTATGAATAAAGATCTGGAAATTATGCGTATCGTGAAAATCAGAAAGATGATATACTTAGGGCATGTGATGCGCAATGAGAAGTATCAACTAATTCAACTAATTTTACAAGGCAAGATTTTTAGTAGGCAAAATATCTCAAGGGCGCAGAAGGACATAGTGGTTGAAGAACATCAGACAGTGGGCAGGAATGACTATCATACATCTATTTAGAGCAACTGTCAACAAAGTTGTATGGATCAACGTGATTGCCGCTTCCTTCACCGCATTAAATTATTTACAGGTTCTGAAATTTGTGTTTTTGATTGAACAGTGAGATAAAAAAAATATATTGTAATACATAAAATTTAACGCCCGAAATGGAAATTATGGAAAGAAAATATTTTTTGAACCTCCAAAACGGTAACAATTCGCCAAGGGCGCAGAAGGACATCGTGGTTAAAGAACATCAGACAGTGGGCAGGAATGACTATCTTACATCTATTTAGAGCAGCTGTCAACAAAGTTGTATTGACCAATGTGATTATCAACATCCACAGAGGATAGAACCAGAAAAAGAAGAAAGAGTTGAGTACGAAAGCACTAAAGTTGGTCTGAAAATCAATAAAACTAATACAGAAATAATGGTGGTTGACAGATTCCACACTATTCAACTAACATGTTACAGTAATACCAGATAGTGGACAGTTTTGTCTATCTCTGGTCTAGTATAACTAACGATGGTAACTGTGTATTGGTATGGCAAAAAATGCGATGAGTCGCCTAACTAGAGTTTGAAAAGACTAAGAATCAAAAGAGACTTAGAAAGACTGAGACAAAATATCAAAATGAGACTCGTGAATGCCCTTGTATTCTCAATATTTTTATACAGGGCAGAGACTTGGACTATGTTTCCATTCTAATCCAACACGAGATTTAAAAAAGGCTGCCCACAATACGTCTGCAACATATTCTGCAATTTTTTGGTCATGTGGTTCGAAGAAGTGACGATAGTTTGGAGTGATTAATTGGTTCTGAAAACGTTCCAGGGAGAAGATCAAGATGACGATCACCAACTAGATGGTCCGACCAAATTAAGAATTCAGCTGGAAACTCATTCTGCGAAACTTTCAGAGCAGCTGAAGATAGAGACCAATGGAGAAAAATTGTTAATAATATTGGAAGAACTAACGATCCTCAGTAATGGGGAAATAACAAGAGAGAGAGAGAGACACCGTAACGCCATAAATCTTATCTAATGTAATTTTAGGATTTTATGATTATACTTTATAAAGTCAATTATCTTAAGCTTTGCAATCTAAATCAAATCTAAATCAAAAAGTGGATATTTTACCCTTTCAAAATCTCATATTTAAATGATAATCAAAAATTTGATGTTTCACGGACTGCAGAAGAGATTTCAAAAATTTACTAATTAGTGCATGAGATTAGTTCGACAAATCTTTCTAAAAGAATATTCTACTCGTTTAAATGATCTCACAGGAAAGGGTCAAAGATTAATAATCACGCACATTGGTAGCGAACATGGTTTTGTGGAGAAACGTTTATTTGAGTTTGTTTCAAAATCCACTAAAGATTACCACGAAAAAATAAACTTCGAAGTTTTTGAGAATTACTTTTCTCAGATATTGTATTTTCTATCAAATAATGCTGTCATTGTTTTCAATAATGCTCGGTCTCATGGAAAAAAGTAAATATAATTGACTAGCTCCATCGCACAACAATACCTAATGATCAGACCGTTCTTAAAACAAAATTATTATGAATTGCAAGGCAACATAAATCGTACTATAAAGAATATGTCATTAACAAAATGGAAAAACAAAAGGAATAACGTTATTGCGTTTGCAACCTTATCATTGTCAACTAACTCATCCAATAGAGTTAATATGGGATCAAGTAAAAGGTGAAGTAGCCAGACAAAATACAACTTTTAAATTGAAGGATGCCAAACAATAATTAAAACCATAAAAACGCAACAAAATATAACTAGACTCATACTGTAAACCACGCAAAGAAAGATTGTGGACTGGTAATAATAAATAACATTGAAGAACTGTGTCAATCTATAATCATTCCAATCCGTCCGTATACCGAATCTGACGCAGAAGAAGAGGACGAGATGGAAATCCATAATTTCTAATTAAATCAAAAAGTCTTTAATTTATGTATATTGTTTAACTGATTTATTCCGAGCTGCTGTGAATAGAATAAGATGGGTCAATGTGGTCGCCAACATTTCTAGAAGATAGGCACATTTAGAAGAAGACATTCTTTAAATGTTAGGTATGGTCCTACCAGAGATCTAGATTCATTAATATTTATTATCGGTAAGTGTCTACCGCAAGGCAGCGGGGAATCGTCTCTGGACAGGATCGCACTTATATTTTCGATTTGCATTACTTATTCGATTGTTAGGTGTGTTTAAAAACCGGTCTTTATCATTGTCTACTAAAGTTATAATAGTTGCAAAAATATTTACATACACTACATTCACATATTTACAAAACTTTATCATTTCTAAATAGAGTACAAAAAAAAACAGAGGCAAAAATATTTTAGAAAATTATTTTCAAAATTGGGGTGTGTTTAAAAGCTGGTTTTATACCGTTATCAACTGAATTTAAAAAAAAATACATAAATTACGTAGACATAGAAAGTTTACCATTTATAAATATAATATCAAAAAGTACTTACATTTAAAAAAAATTATATGGACAAGTCGGTTTCACTATCACTGTTCGTTATCTAGATCTATAATAATTGTTTCTTTGAGCACCTTATCTGTATTTTTCCAGCTGTCATTGGTTATTTTCTCCATTTCTAATTCAATTAGACGAAATAAAAATGAATTTAGGTTAAGCGAAACATTACTTCTCCTTACCGATGTTTTTAGCTCATGCCATACGATTGTGGTAGCTGGCATTGTCCATCACAATCACACTGTTTGGTGGTATATTTGGCAATAACTTTGTAGAAAATCAGTTCTCAAATAATTCTGACGTGGTGTCATCATGATAGTCGACACGGGAGTCCTTAATATTTTTGCATAACAAGGCTAAAGTATTAGGTATAAAAACATTTTTTTCCTGCATGGATTATTGTAATACGTTTCCTTTACTTTATGAAGCTTTTTTTGTACAGCGACAAAAAGAATTTGCCCAACCACATTTTGGAACGTCATGGTTGTCAAACAACGTCCCATCCAGATAAATAATTTCTCTTCCACTTTCTCTGTATTTATGAATTTGAATTAAAAATTCCGTTCTCCATATTTGTAGACTATCAGATTCCATAATCACGTGGCGTTTATCGATCGTTTTTATTTTAAAGCCGTTTTTTAGAAGACATTGCCTTACTGTCTCACTGCAACACTTAATTCCTGTGTCAACTTTCTGCAACATATACATGATGGTTTTCAACGGAGGATCATCTATTATTTATATATGTTATAAATTTTTCTTCTAATGATGTCCACATTACCCCGGTCTAGTTTCCTAAACAAACCAGCGTCTTTTCTTTTTCTTCTACCCACTATCGGTTATTTTGTTATTGACCACACTGTCTTCATTATTCTTTGTGTTCGAAGTCTCCAAAACGGTAACAATTCAGGTATATTTTTTCGATCCTGATAATAAACTAGCTTTTAAATAGAGTATTATAAATAACCCGTCATTATAACCTTATTACGTCTCATCAGTGAAAGTCAATGGAAATCATTTCTTGGAATGGTCTTATTTTGGATATTACCTATAGCACCAATCACGATATATTTAAAATCGTAATTATATTTTCTAAGTTGGGGAACAGGTAGACTAAGATAATATTATGACAATTTCATTAATTATTTGTTTTTCATAAAGGAAGATAATTTGTGTATAAAACAATATTATTTAAAAGTGTTTCGTCCGTAAGAATAGCCTAGTACTTCTCGTGAAGTTGTTGATAATAATAATGCCGAAAGAATAGACTTTAGTGTTAACAAACCAGTAAAGCGCAGTGTTTTGTCAGTTGACACAAAAAAGTGATATTTGACGTTTACACTACCCTCCTTGAACGAGGACTTTCCAAATTTAATG
Source organism: Diabrotica undecimpunctata (assembly GCF_040954645.1). NCBI lineage: Eukaryota > Metazoa > Arthropoda > Insecta > Coleoptera > Chrysomelidae > Diabrotica > Diabrotica undecimpunctata. The sequence continues at coordinate 70,653,827 of NC_092804.1, read as the reverse complement.
CAGTGAGGGAAGCGGCAGCCTTAACACGAAGATCAATGGACACAGTGTGGTCCATAATAAAACAACCGGTAGTAGGTAAAAGAAAAAGAAAAGACGCTGGTATGTTTAGGAAACTAGACCGGAGTGATGTGGAGACCATTAGAAGAAAAATTTATAACATGTATGAGGAACAGGAAAGATGACACAGGAATATAGTGCTGCAGTGAGACAGTAAGGCAATGTCTTCTAAAAAACGGCTTTAAAATAAAAACGATCGATAAACGCCAAGTGATTATGGAATATGCTCGTCTACAAATATGGAGGAAGGAATTTTTAATTCAAATTCATAAATACAGAGAAAGTGAAAGCGAAATTGTTTACCTGGATGAGACGTGGTTTGACACCCATGAAAAACCCACGTTCCAAAATATGGTAAGGCAGATTCTTTTGGTCGCTGTACAACAAAAACTTCATCAAATAAAGGAAAACGTATTACAATAATCCATGCAAGAACAAAAAATGGTTTTATACCCAATGCTTTAGCCTTGTCATGCAAAAACATTACGGACTACCGTGTCGACTATCATGATGACACCACGTCAAAATTATTTGAAAACTGCTTTTCAACGAAGTTATTGCCAAATATACCAACAAACAGTGTAATTGTGGTGGACAATGCCAGCTACCACAGTCGTAGGCTGAATAAAGTTCCATGTTCTAATGACACCAAACTTGGAATCCAGGATTATATGCTGGAAAATGATATATATTATGAAGATAATTATTCTAAAAAACAATTACTTGAAACTTTAAAATCATTTTCCATCAGAAAACAATATTATTGCGACAGTTTGGCGGAAGAAATGGGTCATATAGTATTAAGACTTCCGTCTTACTATTGCATGAGCTAGAAGCATCAGTAAGGAGAAATAATGTTTCGCCCACCCTTAATTCATCTGTGGTTCGTCTAATTGAATTATAAATAGAGAAAATAGCCAATAACAGCTGGAAAAATAGTGTTGCCCATGTTCTAAAGATGGAAAGATCTTATATAAATACAGATAGGTTGCTCAAAGAAGCAATTATTATAGATCTAGATAACGACAGTGATAGTTAAACCGACTTGTCCAAGTAATTTTTTTTAATGTAAGTACTTTTTGATTAGTATTATATTTATAAATGGTAAACTTTCTATGTATACGTAATTTATGTAAATATTTTTAAATTCAGTTGATAACGGTATAAAACCAGTTTTTAAACACACCCCAATTTTGAAAATAATTTTCTAAAATATTTTTGGCTCTGTTATTTTTGTACTCTATTTAGAAATGATAAAGTTTTGTAAATATGTGAATGTAGTGTATGTAAATATTTTTGCAACTATTATAACTTTAGTAGACAATGATAAAGACCGGCTTTTAAACACACCCAATAATCGAATAAGTAATGAAAATCGAAAATAAAATTACGATCCTGTCCAGAGGCGATCCCCCGCTGCCTTGTGGTAGACACTCATCGATAATAAATATTAATGACTCTCTTAGATCTCCGGTAGGACTATATTAATATGATGTAACCGCTATAACATTAATTTGATTTAACATATAAATCTGTCCCCTTTTGATTCTCCAACTATGTGGACCATTTGAAAAATAATAACTAAAACTACATTTCAACATGAGAGGATATTATTTTGAGTGATTTCAGTTTGACCACTTTACCTGCTGTTTGCAGATTAACGAAGATTTGCATTTTTAATAAGCTGCCAGTTACAAATAAGACATACATTGTTTTGTAAGACAAATAATAAATTATTCTAAGCGAGAAACTAGTAAACAGCAAATTAAATATGTAAAATACTATAAAATTAAAAAGACAAAAAGAAAATGTTTTATTTAAAATTTTAAATTACACCATACTCTTTTTTAATCACATCCGCAAGTTTTTCTCCTATAACCAAACAATTTATACTAGGGTATCCTGATATGGGTCCTGGAAAAACGCTAGCATCTGCAACTCTTAATTTATTCACACCAAACACTTTAAGATTGTTATCCACAACTGCTCCTTTGCTCGGATCTGCACCCATCGGACATGAAGACATAGGATGATATCCTGGCATGGTCAATTCCTTCATAAAGCATTCCCAACATTTTTTGGAATTATACTTACAGTGATTACATGCAGCTAAAGTAGGAGTTGCAAATTTTAAATTAAATTTCTTAAATGTAGGGGTCTCTATCATTTTAAATAAAAATTTTATCGCCCTGTATACTTGCGTTCTATCTCTTTGATCTGTAAGTAAATTGGGATTTATGAGTGGGTAGTCAAATGGATCATTGCTCTTTAATCTTATAGTACCATCGGATTTTGTAGTCATATGTAATATCATAAATCGGAATGGATTACCAAGCTTAATATTACTGAGAGTCTCATAATAGTCATCTTTCCACTTTAATATTTTTTGTTCGAATATACTGGTTTGATGGGTATCAATAAACATTGCTACATTAGGTAAATGACCATCTCTTTTTTCTAAATTATAAAAACCAACACTTTGCGATAAAGTACTAGCCGACGTTAAACTTCCAGTATTATTCAGAAAATCTCTCAACTGATCCTCTATAGATTCGATAGGTGTTGATAAATTCGAAGAAAAATATAGATTACCCGTTAAAGCATGCTCTTTGAATCGACTACCTACTTCCAAGTTTTGAATTACATCTACACCAACATCTTCTAAATGTCTTTTTGGTCCTACCCCCGATAACATAAGAATTTGGGGACTCGTAATTGCTCCTCCAGAAATAATAATCTCTTTGTTTGCTCTTACATTATACGTTTTACCTCCTTTGGTAAATATAACACTCTCGGCTATTTTACTTTCTTTGTTAATGACCACTTTCGTAACATAACTTCCTGTAAGAACTTTAAGATTTCTTCTTTCTAAAAATGGTGTGACGAATATGCTACCCATATCCTCTCTCCTTCCTTTATTTGTATATAATTGTGTTACTGATGCTCCTATTTGCGACGGACTGTTGTAGTCTGTTATATTAATTCCCAAATCTCTATTTGCATCTAAAAATAAATTAGTAAGAGGATGATGAATTACCGCATGTTCCACCGTAAGAGGACCATTTGTTCCATGATAACTTAAATCTACAGGTGCTTCTGGATTGGTCCATTGAAAATTTTCAGATTTTTTAAAATAATCCAACATGTTTTCGTAAGACCATGAAGGATCATTAAGCATTTTTGACCATTGGTTAAAGTTCTCTGGGTTTGCTCGTGTATATTGTAAGGAATTTATCAAAGTAGTACCCCCTACTCCCCTTCCTCTAGGTAGTGTACATTTTTGGTCTTTCATGCCTAAAAACATACTATTATTAAATATTGTATTTATTATCAGTAGATTATTATTTATATTTATGTTTATTGTCAAAATTTTACTGTGTTTTTATAAAAAATGATTTTTAGACAAATTAAAGAGTCCTATTAGACCAGGCTGAGGGGAAAAAAGGTTGATTTTACACTATAATCCAGGAATTTATGTAATGTGGCCTTTTTTATAAAGGGTAACCTCAGGAGCAATCTCCCAGTTCATTCAACAAAAAATTTTTGCTTATTGTTTATTTATGAGCGTTTATAGGTGCAAAATACGTATTTTTTGAGTTTTTTTCATTTTTTGCCTAAAGTAACAGTAAAGTATTCCAACACTTACTTTAGGCAAAAAATGTAAAAAACTTAAAAAATACGTATTTTGCACCTATAAACGCTCATAAGTAAACAATAACCAAAAATTTTTTGTTGAATGAACTGGGGGATTGCTCCTAAGGTTGCTCTTTATAACCACATTACATAAATTCCTGGATTAGTGAGTACTTTTTCCCCCTGGACTATATGGGATATTATTATGGGGTATTAACCATAAATACATAAAGCACCAAGCGAATGTGATGAATAATAAAACTTGAATCTATCATAAAATAAAATACTAAATAAAAAATGTAATAAGAAATTATCGAAACATTAAATAAAGAGAAAGAGGAGCGACAATATAAACTTTTACAACAGTTTTAACCGGAAGTTAATATCATTTATAATAACCTTTTCAAGGTTATAATAACTTCGTTAGCTCCGCTGTTAAGAGCGTAGGCGCAAAATTTCGGGCCAATGCTTTTTAAATGCATTCATTTTTTTCGAATCCTGAGAAAACTGATAAGTATTTTTGAAAAATTTAAAAGCAGAATGAAAGATTACATTATTACTGAGGGCCGAAAGTCCCTGAAAACTTCTATAATGTTTGGTTTAATAAGTTACAGGGGTGAAAAAGAAGAGAAAATTTAGTGTAATTTTTAATTTCAAATATCTCATTCAAAAAAACTTTTTGTTTATTCTAAGGGACTTTCGGCCCTCAGTAATAACGCAATCTTTCATTCTGCATTTAAATTTTTCAAAAATATTTATTAGTTTTCTCAGGATTCGAAAAAAATGAATGCATTTAAACAGCATTGGCCCGAAAGTTAACGACTAAATGTTTTAGTTTTCTAGGAATTGGGAGTAAAATTCGTCATCATCGTGGTAATGCGTCATTAGTTTATCTGTGTCTGCTATGGTTTTGACTGCACTAATCGTTGTAGGAAAATTTAAATTAAAATTTTTATTTTGACCTAATTAGAACAAAAATGGTTACGACTGATAAGATTCACTCAACACTCGTCTACATCCAATTCTCGGTAATTAAAAAAGCGATGTAATAACTAAAAAGCGAATGTATATTAATTATCATATAGAATCTTAAATATTAGTACATTAGTACAGTAAACTTTGTAATAACTTCAAATAAGTTAAAAACCCAAAAGGATTAAGTCCAAAACGTTTTCGAACCAATCAGTCCATTTTCAGTGAACCTAAAAGCAAATAATCCTACTAAATTAATAAACACTTAAGGTAACATTTTGACTGTTATATGCAAACATGTGGTTAATTACTTACTTTGTAGTACTTGCAAAATAACCTCAAAACCAAACAGTCTTTGGGTTTACTTGGATTAAACCATACTTGAAAATATTAAATTAAGTGACAGTATGCCGATGAAATTAGATTGTCAACAGGTAACATAAGTCCTTACTCGAAAAAGTTTTCTACATCCGAACTGTAGCAATGGTAAATGCCAAGTAATCTGAGATGCCGGAAATGATAACTGACTGTTTACAGCAGCGTTCAAGGAACTTTTTTAATCATTACCCCAAAATATTTTTGTGTAAGTTGATATTACCCCATGGCGAAGAGCAAAAACAAACGAAATCGCCTCTTTTTAGCATCTTTCATATTATAGCCCCCATGATAATTTTAAAAAGAAAACAATAACTAACAATTATTTAATTTAAACATCGTTTATTCAATTTATCAAGGTAATACCTAGTAATACATAACGGTAATAATAGTAATATATGTAGTATACAGTTGAAGTTAATGATAATTTCTTGTTATTTTGTAATTCATATGATATTTTTCTTGTATTATTAGACTCTAATTGAATATATAATCTTCAACAAATTGGGGTGCTACCAATTGGGGTACAATTGGGGGTTGACAATTTGGGATACTGTAACAAATTATAATTATAATAATAATGGTGATACAAACAAAAATTAGAATTGAAAAAATTAGAAAAAAAAAGTAATTGAAAACATTGTTCCTTCACGTTTCGGAAAAATGATGTTTCATGTTCGATAGAATTGCTTCAAAATTGGGACGTTTTGATGTAAGAGCGATTTGAATATAGTCTTCGGCGTTTAATCGATTTCTGTTCTAATTTGAAAGTACCTACTGACTTATTTTTTAATTTAATTTATAATACAGGGTGAGTCAATACTATACTTACTTAAGTTTAAGCGTTTTTATTCATATCTGGAGTTCGACAAAAGCTATTAACATGCGGTTTGCGCCATTTTGTTACGAATTTAATTCAATTCCATTATAATTTACAATAAATGGGTGTTTCCATTAAACATTTTGAAAAAAAAAACAAATTTTAATTTTTTCTATTCGAAAGTACCTTCTACCTACGACAAATAAAACTAAATGCAATTATTTTATAGTAGATGTAAATCATTTATTTCACACTCTTTCTAATGACACTAATTTTGTTAAAATCGGTTGATCCAAACCAAAGTTACAGGTATTTATCCACAAATATTTTCCCACTCTCCCCCACCCTTTATTTGAAAAAATAAAAAAAAGTACTTGAACAAATTTGTGTGCAAAGGCCCTGGCTATGGATCATACAGTGAGTAGCTTCAATATTTGGGTTATTTTTTTTTTACTAAAGCCGAAAAACCATAAATATGACCCAGCATATCTGGAGCTCCATCCAAAGATACAGAAATACAGTTTTCCCATTTTAAACTTTGCGCATTGAAGTATTCATTTATTGTAGACATTAATTCCACGAGATCTTAACTCGAGGGAAGAACAAAACAGCAATTCCTCTTCAAAATTATCTACCTTTGTAGCGAACATATACCATTAGCTGTGAATTGCTATTAAAATCAATTGTCTCATCAAGCTAAATAGCAAAATATTTAGCCTGTTTTAATGCGAAAATAACCTGTTCCTTCGCATTTTCTGCTAATATAGAAATTCGTTCTTTCACAATTCTTGCAGACAAGGGCACTGAATTCAGTTTCTTCGCTTCTTTTTGACCACACATAATCTCTGTCATTTTTACAGTAGCTGGTTTAACTAAATCTTCACCAATAGTGTATGACTTCTTATTTCGAGCAATCATCTAGGCTACTTCATAGCTAGCCCTTGATACTGAACGCTCATCAAATGTACCAAACAAGTTGCTATTCAATCTTTGTCTTTTAACAGATATTTCTAAATTTGAAAAGTATTCTCGTGGTTTGGAAGACAGGTGTGAATGCAAATTATCTAACTTTTTCTTCAATTGACTTTTTTTGAAAGATTCTGAAGTCAGTATCTTCATACATACAACAAACTGTGGTTTCATTGTACCTTGATCGATATATCGATGATTAATAATAAAATGGTGATTTTGTCACCAACTAACAACTAAGTAATAAAAACTAAGCCGGGGGTAACAGGAGAACACTCTAGTGGTGGGGAGTGATATGGCGTGCCTGCATATGTCGCTAAATTGTTTAAGTTGAAAAAAATACTAACAGGTTTATAAAATAGCAAATTAAAAATATATACTTTGTACTCACAAAAGATTCATTTTTACCCCAAAAAATTTTATTTTTACCCCATTAGGTTAATTTACCGCGGTTCCCCGACCGCTGGTTTACAGTGATAATGACATTCGGAACAAGATTGACTGTACATTTTTAAGTGAACCAGGTCAAGGATCCTGATGTTAAAGTACATATAAATTTTTATTAGACTAGTTTATTAAAACTAAAATAGTAATTATTATTTTTATTATTATTTACACCTATAAGTTTATATTTTATGAATTGACACTCAAATTAAATTTATCAGTAAAATTGGAAGCTTTAGAAAAACACAAAAATTAAAATGTGATAATAAGAGAAAGTAAGTGAATTAATAATCAATTAAAAGGTTGAATACTTAAATGAGAAAGAAAAGAAATTTATCTTATAAACCACTGGAAGGGTTTATAATGTCCTGTAGTATAATTATAACTAATTGTGTGTGAATAAAGTGATGTTGATGATGAGTAAAGTAACAAAAATTGTATTGGAAATTTGATGGTCAACTGTAGGGTTGGGTGTATATGTCTAAGGAGGATTTGAATTAAATTTGTTGCAAAATAAAAATTATTTGAATTTGATATTCATTTTGATTATTTATTTTACAACAATTACAATAAAAATCCATCTTAGACATATACAATCAATCCTACAGTTGACCACCAACTTTCCAATACAATTCTTTTTACTTTATTCATCGTCAGGTTATAATCATGATGGCGTCTGTTGTTTTTGTTCTACGACGTATTGCTTCGTTTGGGATTTATCTATCAGTGAGACACCCAATATCTGGCACACCATAGCACTCTGAGTCACGCGAATCTTATTCACTACCTTTTTTGTGAGTGTTAATGTTTCCGCTCCAAAGTGAGTACAGGTAACACACATTGGTCAAAGATTTTCCTTTTGAGGCATATGGGTAGATCCGATTTAAATACATAGTTTAATTTATCAAACGCTACCCAGGCTAATCCCATGCGACATGGGAGCTTACCTGTGTGGTTATCTCTGCTCAATCGAATTTCATGCCCTAAGTACTTATACGATGTAGTCTGCTCCCGATATAATATCCCTTCCGTTAACAGCAATATTCCGATTTAGCACCAGATTAGTCATTATTTGCGACTTGTTTATATTAATCTTTAGTCCAACCTCCAAGGAAGCGTGATATAATTGTTCAAATATTATTATTGCATCATCCATACGATCGGCTATAAGGACGATGTCACCTGTAAATCTCAAATGACTGGGCTTCTCTCCATTTATGTTGATACCACGCTCGTTCAGATGTGCATTCTTACAAGTATATTTTAAAAGGTTCGTGAGTAGCTTAGGAGAGACGGTCTCTCCTTGTCGTACTCCTCGCTGTATACCAAATTTATTTGTTTCTTGTTCAGATGGCTTGTAGTATCGAATGCTTTCTCGTAGTCGACAAATATCAGTTCCAATGGTTTGTTGTATTCAGCAGACTTCTCTATCAGGTTCTTTATCACTAGTAAGTGGTCATTAGCGCTGTATCCCGATATATGTATATATATATATATATATATATATATATATATATATATATATATATATATATATATATATATATATATATATACTGCCTTCCCTCACTCAACCGTTTTCATCTCTCTCTGTTGTCCCATTCTCCATCGTTTAGGCCTCTCTTACTCATGGAGTCGTCTACTTCGTTCCTCCAGGATTTTCGGGGTCGTCCTGTTTTCCTCCTTCCTATGGGGCTCCATTCGGTTATTCTCTTTGTCCATCTGCTGTCACTAGTTCTTCTTACATGTCGATACCACTTTAGTCTTTTTTGTTCTATGTATGTCTGTTTCTATTGATGTTCTTTGCTTTATTTCGTCATTACTTCGACTATCCATTCGTGTTACTCTGCAGCATCTGTTTTTCTTGTTTATGATCCAATTTTTAGCCTCATATGTCATAATAGTTCGCACTAATGTTTTATAAATCTGTGTTTTTGTCTTCATATTTAGGTGTCTATCCCACCATACTGAGTTAAGTTGTCGGATTGATGTTCTTGTTTGTCCTAATCTTTGTGAAATTTCTTCCGCTGCTGTTGCCTTTTTCGTGATTATAAACCCCAAGTATTTGAATTTATCCTTTCCTTTGATTGTTACGTTGTCATCAATCTGTAGATCTTCTATGTCTTCTTCACTTGTAGATAGATACTCTGTTTTCGCGAGGTTAATATCTAGACCAGCCTTGGTATATTCTTCTCGAAGTTTCTTCATCATGTAGCTGAGGTCGTCTTGGTCTTGGCCCGATCTAAATTCAGCTTATTCTCTAGGCTGATAGAAGTCTAATTTAGCGTCCAGTCTTTTTTTGATAATTTTTGTGAAAAGTTTATATATGTCTGAAAGTAAACTGATAGGACAATAGTTTTTTAGATCTGTTATGTCTCCTTACTTGTGTAATAAAATATTGACTGCATTCTTCCATTGAGAAGGAGTTTTCCTTGGTAGATGCATTCGGTGAACAGCTTGGCCAAAGCCTGGATAATTTTATTTCCGCTTAGTTTGATCGCTTCGATCACTACTCCGTCATCGCCAGGGGATTTGTTATTAATTTTTTATTTCTAAAAGTGCCGTTTTGATTTCGTATGGAGTTATTTCTGGCATTAATTGTGATCCCTGGTTTGTGATTTTGGGCAGGGGCTGATCTTGCCTTTCGTCGGTGCTCTCATACATTTCACGATAAAAGGATTCGACAACCTCAAGGATTTTGATTCTATCAGTAGTAATGTTTCCATCTTTGTTTTTTTATTTTGTACATATTTTTGTTGCCTATGTTGTTCGTATTTCGCCTCAAAACTTTTAAACTTTTGTTTTCTTGAATTATTTTAGTTATTTCTCTTGTATTGTTTTCTCTTACGTCTTTTCGGATTGACCGGTCGATTTTTTTATTTAATTTTTTCATTGTTGTGTAGTTGGAGCCGTATTTTTTCGTCAGCTGTCTTCTTTTACCTATTAGCTCTTTGGTATTTTGGCTTAGTTTTTCTTTATGGGTCAGATCGGTCGGGCAGCACTTCCTTTCCGTTTCCTTTAGAGCCTTCGTTATGCCATCATTTGCTTGATCTATTTGCCATCTTCTATTTCATCCTGCAAGTCTTGTATATCTCTGGTTAGTGTATCTTCATACAGGTCGTTGTTTTTTGGGGGAATCCATTTCTTTTTTCTTGTTTTTAGGATCATCTTTGTTCTTTCCAATTTGATATTTAATAGTATCTTAGCTCGGATTAATCTGTGGTCTCTTCTTATTGAAAATTTGTTGAGTACTTCGACGTCTTTAATCATTTCTTTTCTGTTTCTTATGATATAATCTATTTCATTTTTGACACTGCCATCTGGGCTGATCCATGTTTATTTACGCTGAGGTTTTTTATCGAAAAAAGAATTTATCATGAATAAATTTTCCTGGTGTAAGAAGTTTAGCAATCTTTGCCCTCGTACATTTCTTTCGCCATATTTATACTTACCCTTTACTACTTTTGCATCATATTGTTTTTAATAACACTATAGGACATTATAATCCCTCAAAGTGGTCTACAAGATAAATTTCTTTTCTTTCACATTTAATTATTCAACCGTTTAAATCATTCTTAATTCACGTACTTCCTCTGATTATCATATTTTAATTTCTGTCTTTTTCTAAAATCAGCTTCCAATTTTACTGATCAATTTAATTTTATAGTCAATTTATAAAATATAAACGAATAGGTATAAATAATAATAAAAATAACTCTCAACGTCCAGATGTGTACGAAAATTTTTGGGAGATACTCCAGCATACCAAGTCACCTAGGTCTCGATAACACGGAAAGAGTCCCACCAGAGCTCAATCCTTTTGATACCGTAGGTATCTGGGATGAGTGAATTTTACCCTTAGATGAAATGTGAGCCGTATGGCTAAATCTGGATAAAAAGAATAATTACTGTCTCAATTTTAATAAATTAACCTAATAAAAATTTATATAGGGTTCAACATATGGGTCCTTGATCTGGTTTGCTTTTTAAAAAATGTACTATCAATTTGTTCCGAGTGTCATTGTCACTATAAACAGTCAATTATCACTTCCAGCATCTCAGATTAAATTGATTCCTACAGTTCGGATGTAGAACACTTTTTTGAGTAGGGCAATCTAATTTCATCGGCATACTGCCTTATAATTTAATATTTTCAAGTATGGTTTAATCCATCAAATCCAACCATTGTTTGGTTTTTTGCAAGTAATATAAATTAAGTAATTAACAACGTGTTTGGATATCACAGTTAAAATTTTACCTTACGTTTTTATTAATTTAGTGGGATTACTTGCTTTTAGGTTCACTGCAAATGGACCGATCAGTCAGAAAACATTTTGAGCTTAATTCATTTGAATTTTAAAATTTAATTTTAATTAAATATACCAATCACAACAGAAGTGTTTTACTTCTGTTGTACTATTTTTGAACTATATGACATGCAGCCCACTCCCAGGAATTATCCCTTTTTAAATTTAAAATAATGTTTTTTTGGATCTTTGAGATAGAAATAGTTCTTGGTACCAAAAAATTTAAAAAATATTTCAAAAAAGATGTAAAAACAACATAAAACCAAGTAAATATCCGTTTAGTGTTACTTTTAACGAATCACATCTTATTCTTGTAGAAATGTCCCGCGAAGGTAAAGTGTAATTAAAATTCTAATATGCTGCAGTTATAAAAGGTGTATAAAATTCTGGAAAATGTTTTCAGCCAGAAATCGATGTTACAGACCTGTATTTTTTCAACATTTTTTTCTGAATATCGCGGAAAAATATGATATCCAAAACAATAATAAATTGGACTAAAATGATTTACAATTAAATTTCTTATTTAAAGTTTCTTGGTTGTGGATTCAGTAAAAAAATAAGCATAAATAAATCAAAATTTGAGAAATTCTTAAATAACCGTTTTGGAAATTTATTTGTAGAAAATCTGAAAACTTTTCATTATCTACAAATTTGTTACTAAAAATATAAAGTTTTTTCAAAAACAACAGTGTAAAAAGTCGATATATTTTTCCCGTTGTTGCATAATAATTGTCCAAATACGTAATTTGTTTTTAAAATTACTCAAACTTTAACTTTTAAAATCTAAGTTGCCTAGGACGTCTGGCGTGAACCAATAAAAGAAAATGGTGAAAATTATTGTTGTATAATAATGAAATAAATATATACTTTCTTCACGTACCAAGGCAGATGTGTGTTTGTGGTGTAGTTACATATCCCCAATTGTAATCTGAAAGTAGCTTAAGACCAAACAACCCAGGGATTGGCATAATTTCATTGTCTCCATAATCACCAGCTTCAAGAAGTAAAATCTTCCAATCACTTATTTCAGATAATCTGTTTGCCAGTAAACATCCAGTGACACCAGCTCCAACGATGACAAAATCATACGGTTCATATTCTGAAAACGATCACAATTCAAATTCTTTTTAATAATTTTTTCATTTAATTAAAAAAAAGAAGAAACATTTATTAGACCAAATTATCTTTAATTATAATGTTTATTTAAATTCGTTTGGCAGCAGTTTTATTAACTAACCTAATTCTATCTGATAAGTTACTACCTTTTTTGCAATTATTTGTTCCACTATATCAGATAATTTTTATTGTAGTTCTTGAAAATAATTGTAACCACAATTGAAAGCTTGAGCCATTTAAGAGTAGTGTTCTAACAGCCCCTTTTATTCTCCAACCCAACCAACGTTAGTTTTGTTTTTTTCCTAACGAGTCAACAAATACTTCTTTTTTCTTATATATATATATATATATATATATATATATATATATATATATATATATATATATATATATATATATGTATATATTGTTATGATATGTAAAATCAAGAAAATATTGGTTTGTTTAAAATATTTCAAAGTTCAACAAAAAATTAAAATAATTCAGAAAGTATAACCAACAAACATTTCTAAGAAGGAAAGTTATTAAATTCTTGGATTATCTGTACTAAACAAAAAGTAAGCTTTACATAAATTATTTCTTTGTAATACTTCAGTTGACCCGCATAAGTTTAAGTGAAACAAAAGACAAATTGAAACGGGTTTTTACAAATACATTAGTGCAGTGATTAAAGACAATAGAAGATATTTTATAAAGAGGTTTTTGTTAGTTTTAAGAATTATAGAAAATAATATTTGTAAATAAGTTTTAGGAAATTTTATAATTATAGGTAAAAATTTGTTTGTTATCGAAATGAAAAAATGGGGAATTGTGACGAGTTTTGATTGGCGGAGATTGAAAAAGGTGGGATAAGGAAAGTTTAGCTAGATTGAGGAGAGAGAAAATATAAGCAGTTGGTTTTCCAAATCTGTAAGAGGAACAAGGATTGTTCTCTGGCGGTTCCTGAGAAGTAGCAAGCAGTAGTGTTGAATGTTAGTGAGTTTTGTGGAGTTAGTGTATCTGACAGAAGCTGGAGCAGCAAAATATTGTAAATCATATTTTCCTACTTATATTCCAAGAGTCACTGTTCAGGCCAACGAGAGATTCAGTTTATCGTAAAGAGAAGATATTCCAAGAGTCATTTTTCACTCGGGCCAACGAGAGATTCAGTTTATCGAGAGGAGAAAGGCTATCATAATTTGAATGATTTGTGCTTTTGAAGGAGATCATTAAGGACGATATACTTGCAACAATCTGTTGTACGATTGCTGATTACATAGGGAGCGGTTGAGAGGAGATAATATAGTCTACAAGGAACAAGGATTAGGACCACTCATCATCAGAGAGAGATATTTTGTTTCTGCAGTTTTTTTTCTTTTATTGATAACACAATTTTACACGTAATTTGGAAAGGATATAAATATTTTGATTAGGAGAGTTAGAATAGTTTGGGATTTTGAGATTTCAATTAATATTGTTTGTACCATTAATTTTGATTGTTCACGTACGGAGAACAAAATTTTGAGAATCCTTATATGAGATTTGTTTATTGAAAACTTTTGAGTGTGAATTATTTCATTATTTTATTTCAATATATAGTGTTAGATCATATGTGTTTTTTATTATTCCGGTATTCTCTGGACCTTACCTTTCACATGTAATAGCATAGATATTGAAGCACGAATTTAACCCTGAGATAAAAGAATTAAAATTGTGATAGAGTAATAATCATATCATTTAAATAATTTTAATTAATCAAAAAAATTAATTAGCTAATTATTGCTTGGCGCACCAAGACTTTAAATATCACAATAACTGGCTTCCAAAACGTGGGGCTTGAAAATATCGCAGCTGTACATTTGAAGGAAGGGAAAGAGATCTGGAATAAGTACAGGTGATCCAGAGATAAAAACATATAACATAGAGGGAATTTGAATTTGAAAGTATTTTGACAATTTTTCCAGGGAATATAAATTTGATTTATTGATTGATCGTAGTTAGTGGATATTTACTGCTATTGAATTATTTGATTTTATTTTCTTTACCAATCGTACATTTGATATTTATTTTGAATTATTTGAATTTTACTGATTGCATATTTGATATTTGTCGTGAAAATTTAATACATTTGGGGAGAAATATTGTCGTGTTCTGAAACATATAGAGTGTTGTAAAATTTCACATTTGGCGGGGACAAAAACAATAACAAAAAGTAACAACATGTCTGTCACAAGGAGACAAAGTAAAATGCAGGAAAGGAAGGAGGATAACAGAGAAGATGAAACAATTTTGGAAGAAGTATCGGATAATGAAGGAAATGTGACAATAGTTGAGGAGAGAAAAGAACTATCAGGAATAGATAAAATATTACAACTAATGCAACTCCAGTCACAAACAATGGCAGAAACAAAACAAACAATAGAGAAAAACCAAAATGAAACATCAAAGAAAATGGATGAAACAAAACAAACAATGGAAGAAAACCAACGGGAAACAAGGCAAGCAATAGAACTAAATAACAGGAATATAGAGCAGCGTTTGGAAAACTATGAACAGGAAATTAAAGGATGTGTTGAGGGGATAAAGAAAGAACTAATACAACAGATAGAAGAAATAACCCTAAAGAATGCAAAACAAGAGACAGAGATTAAAGATATCCAAGATACAATGAAGGAGATACGAAATTTCCAGAAAAAGGAAATAGAACAGTTGGAAGAAAAATTTGAAATGGCGCTACAAGAAGACAAGAAAGAAATAGAAAAACAAATTGAGGATATCAGAAAACAACGAGAGATGGGAGACAGGAGAGAAGTACTCATCCAAAGTCCGGGTGACATAAAAATACAATTTGGCGGGGATATTCGGAAAACACACCCAGTACCGTTTGTTAAAAATTTGAAAACCAAATTACAACATACTAGATATTTTGACGATTGCAAAGAAACAATTAGAAACCATTTGAAAGAAGAAGCAGCGTTATGGTATGAAAGCAAGGAAGATGAGTTTGAAAATTGGACAGATTTTGAAAATAAATTTCTCAACTATTTCTGGGGGAAAAATAAACAGAGAGAAATCAACCAAGAGCTACAGAATGGAAAATATCACGAAAAAATGGGAATATCTGAAGAAAGATATGCTTTGCAGATATATAACAATTCAAAATATCTAGAATACAAATATTCTACCGAACAGCTGGTAGAAATGATCAGCAGACATTTTGAGGAAACGTTGGAAGATCACGTGATTTTGAGAAACTATCAAGATATTGATAGTTTGTGCCAATTCCTTCAATTAAAAGAAGCAAAAAGAAAAGAAATGAGAAATAGAAGACAACATGACCAATATAATGGACCGGAAAGAAGGTATTCATCAAATTATGACCAGAGAAACCGACATCCCAGATCAACAAACGAATATAGGCCGAGAAATTACAATAATTACAATAGACAACAAAATTACGATAACAGGAATGACACACAACATAGAACATATGAAAATCACAACAGGAATAGAGATGCACAAAATACTCCGAATAGGAATACTAACGAACAAAGGGATGATAGAAATAACCAGAGCTTCCAACGACAAAATAGAAGGGAGATGAATCATGTAGCAATAGGAAACGAAAGACAAATCTCTAATTCTAATCTAATATTTTTAGATGCATTTATAAAACATAAAGCAATTAAAATTGTGATTGATTCTGGCTCGGAGATATCGCTAATCAATAAAAAACTAGTAAAAGAATTAAAATTGGACAGATTTGTGTATAAGATTCCTAGGGTTGATTTAGTGGGTGCAAACAATAAAAATTTGACGACAGTAAACGAAGGTTTGGGAGTACAGATAAGAGTGGGAAACAAATTCCATATTATGAAATGTGTGGTGATTGAAGATTTAAATCATGATATGATAGCGGGAATTGATGAATTGGGAAAAAAAGATATCACCATAAATTTTGCGGAAAATAAAATGGAAATCAGAGCAGAACCAGACAACACAGGAGAAGAAAAGCAAACAGATAGGAAAACAAATTCTGGAAGGATCAATGCACCGGAAAAACACAAAGAAATCGATATGACTGTAGAGAATAAACCGAAAGTACAAGAACAAGATCTAACAGAAGAGAAAAAGAGAAGGAAGAAAAAGAAGAAGAGTTCGAAAAGAAAGCAGGAAAATAAGATGGAGACCAGAGAAAAACAGGAAATAGAAGGTACAGAAGAATTGTCGGCAACCGACGATAAAACAGAATGGAAGCAGGAAGAAAAAGAAAGTATCATCAGAGAAATGAAAGGAATAGAAACATGGTGCTCGGAATACCAAAGGGAATTAGAGGATAAAAGGAAAACAGAAGAAAAAATGGCACTAATGGACGAGAATCCAGAATTGTGTGAAGAAGTATTATGGACAGTGAACACATATGAACAAAAGGAGGATGAAAGAAAAATAAATTGTGGAGAAAACATAGAGAAGATTTTAAGAAACCATGGAGATCTTGTTAATAAAGTAAACCGAGTGGCTAAAAATTATGAATTTTCTTTGAAGGGAAAATACTTGGAAAAATTTAAAACGAAAATATATCCAATCCCGTATAAAGAGAGGCAATATACGGGGTATTTTAACATTCACGACATTTATCAGTATCATAAGTAGATTTTAATAACATAGTGAAATGATTTGATCCTGGAAAACTTTTGTCATTTTAAAATTTAACAAAGAGTTTTCGGCAGATCAAATGGCGGGGATTTGTTATGATATGTAAAATCAAGAAAATATTGGTTTGTTTAAAATATTTCAAAGTTCAACAAAAAATTAAAATAATTCAGAAAGTATAACCAACAAACATTTCTAAGAAGGAAAGTTATTAAATTCTTGGATTATCTGTACTAAACAAAAAGTAAGCTTTACATAAATTATTTCTTTGTAATACTTCAGTTGACCCGCATAAGTTTAAGTGAAACAAAAGACAAATTGAAACGGGTTTTTACAAATACATTAGTGCAGTGATTAAAGACAATAGAAGATATTTTATAAAGAGGTTTTTGTTAGTTTTAAGAATTATAGAAAATAATATTTGTAAATAAGTTTTAGGAAATTTTATAATTATAGGTAAAAATTTGTTTGTTATCGAAATGAAAAAATGGGGAATTGTGACGAGTTTTGATTGGCGGAGATTGAAAAAGGTGGGATAAGGAAAGTTTAGCTAGATTGAGGAGAGAGAAAATATAAGCAGTTGGTTTTCCAAATCTGTAAGAGGAACAAGGATTGTTCTCTGGCGGTTCCTGAGAAGTAGCAAGCAGTAGTGTTGAATGTTAGTGAGTTTTGTGGAGTTAGTGTATCTGACAGAAGCTGGAGCAGCAAAATATTGTAAGTCATATTTTCCTACTTATATTCCAAGAGTCACTGTTCAGGCCAACGAGAGATTCAGTTTATCGTAAAGAGAAGATATTCCAAGAGTCATTTTTCACTCGGGCCAACGAGAGATTCAGTTTATCGAGAGGAGAAAGGCTATCATAATTTGAATGATTTGTGCTTTTGAAGGAGATCATTAAGGACGATATACTTGCAACAATCTGTTGTACGATTGCTGATTACATAGGGAGCGGTTGAGAGGAGATAATATAGTCTACAAGGAACAAGGATTAGGACCACTCATCATCAGAGAGAGATATTTTGTTTCTGCAGTTTTTTTTCTTTTATTGATAACACAATTTTACACGTAATTTGGAAAGGATATAAATATTTTGATTAGGAGAGTTAGAATAGTTTGGGATTTTGAGATTTCAATTAATATTGTTTGTACCATTAATTTTGATTGTTCACGTACGGAGAACAAAATTTTGAGAATCCTTATATGAGATTTGTTTATTGAAAACTTTTGAGTGTGAATTATTTCATTATTTTATTTCAATATATAGTGTTAGATCATATGTGTTTTTTATTATTCCGGTATTCTCTGGACCTTACCTTTCACATGTAATAGCATAGATATTGAAGCACGAATTTAACCCTGAGATAAAAGAATTAAAATTGTGATAGAGTAATAATCATATCATTTAAATAATTTTAATTAATCAAAAAAATTAATTAGCTAATTATTGCTTGGCGCACCAAGACTTTAAATATCACAATAATATATATATATATATATATATATACATCCCGCTATCCTTTAGAACTCTTTTCACGTTGCAGTAATTTAGCATCACCAAGAATTGCTATCATTTTCTATTTATAAATTGTGTATGTTCGTTTAGGGTACCTTTGTAGGCTTGGCACTGTTGTCGGTTTTTTAATATTCCGATTTTTTTTATATATTTAATTTTTACATCAAACCTACGTTTTAACATCGAGCGGTAAAATCACTGTATTTGGCATCATTTTAGAGCCAGTAGATGTTGCCGGTATTAATCCTTAAAATAATATTTTAGATACCTAAATATCGATCGGTTGTTTGGGTCAAGTTCGAATGACGACATTGAAACTACCTGCTCACAAGTTGCAGTCTCAACAGGTTTTTTTCTTCGTTTAGATGTTATATTTATTTAACCTAGATATTTTTGCCCAGAGAATCGTGTAGGGGAATATTTTACATAAATTTTAATTTACAACCTGTTTAGTCGAAGCTATCGATGAATAGTTTGAGATAAATATTATGGTTTTATGGGATTAAGGCCTTTATTATTGGTTGTGATTGTGATAATGTTTGAAATTTTGATTTCCATTCCGGAAATCGTTCTCAAACAACGTTTTTCTGTACAAAATGTGTATACACATGTTTACATAATTAGTACAATAAACAAAGCTATTGTAAAATAATAGTGGAAATCAAAACGTTAAATATTAGTTAATTAAAAATGTAATTTTCATCTCAATAACGACCAATAATTGTGGCTTAATCACCTAAAAAAATAATATTTGATCGGAAAAAAATAATATTTGTTCACGGAACCTCGCTAAATAATTTGAAAAAAATCTTATACAGAAATTTAAATTCTAAATAGTATGAGGGGTAGCTGACGAAAAATTCGTAAAGACGTACAGTTGATTTTGCTTTGTTTTTTTAAACAATCTTAAAAGGCAAAAAAAAATAATTTTTTGCTTATAAAACGTTTTGTATACATTCTAAAGAAAAATAATTCAAATAATAGTTGTAGACCATAAAA
The DNA here is from genome assembly GCF_040954645.1 of Diabrotica undecimpunctata. Lineage (NCBI taxonomy): Eukaryota > Metazoa > Arthropoda > Insecta > Coleoptera > Chrysomelidae > Diabrotica > Diabrotica undecimpunctata. Next base: position 70,633,989 of record NC_092804.1, on the reverse strand, counting down.
AGTTTTTTATGTAGAGAAATACCAAATTTAAATACATAAATAATTGATATAATTCCAAAAAACCGTAAACTCTATGATATTATGTTTGTAGTAATTTATAAATAATGTTAATAACTTTGTTTTTGGCCTAACGACAGGCAATTATGGCAATTGATGAGTTATTAAAGTGTGCTAAATATCAAGCAGATCAAAAAATATTTTACAATTTATTCAATTTGTTTATGACAGAAAGCGATTATTTAAACAACTGTACTTGTCCAAACAGTATGACTCTACAAGTATTTTGTAACTTGCAATCGATTCTTTTCGCTTTTAGTTTTAGGGTATATTAAAAAAACTTTAACATATTATTAAATTTTTTATTAAAAACCAGTTTGAATAGGGGACTTTTTAGTTTTTAGACCACTTAACGTTTTTTCAGTTTCTTTGACAAGTGAGGATTATCTATTCGCTTATTTCTTAATATGGGCTATGAGCAATTATCTAGTCAAGTCAACACTATTATAGAAGTTACCCATACTTTTTTAGTAGTCATTCAGACGGTTCATCTTAATTGTCCCCATATGGAACATAAGTCCGAGAAAAGTCTTAAATTCTGTTTGTGTTGTTTCTTTCCAAAACGCAATCCTCTATTTTTCTGAACGACTTTGTGCAAATATTTCGTCAGAGTCAATCAGAGTCACTTCCACCATTCATTTTATCTACATCGTCCTCGCCAGATGCTTCTAACAATGATTGTAATTCAGCAGTGGTCAATCTACGTTTATATTCACATTTAGCTTTTTTAGATGTCGAAGGCATATTATTTACATCCATCTTTTTATAAATACTATAACTCACTTTTTCGGAGGTAATTAACAATTAAAATGTTCTACTAAAACTATCAACTTACGACTTCCAATACTATAAGGCCACTTGAGGTATAATACGTTTTTACTCAATAATAGTTCCTGTATAAGTAAAATTGTTTTTTAATGTGCTCCATTGAAGCACACTAGACATATTCCAGTTTTGCCATCACATTCTTCAGAGTATGTTTTAACTTTTTTAACTTTTCTATCGTCCTTTCTACTAGTCATGCTTCTTCTTAAAATTTTGTTACATCTTGTACACTTTCTTCTCTTTGTATTATCTACATCGCTTTGCCTGAGATGGTATTTTTGGGTGTAACTGTTCGTGAGGGTTACAACATTTTTTTATTTGCAAATGCCTTCGCGAACTCCAGTCTGAACTCAAGGATAGGTTGTCGCTTTTTTACGTTTTCTATTATTTAGCAACTAAGCATTTACTACTGCGGTATTAAATGCGGTATTAAATATTAATTCCACTGCCACTTTCCGGTACCACTTCAGAATTTTGCGTATTGGGCTTTGGTAAGAAGCCACTTAATCACTAAAATCAACACTCTTTTTCACCAAGTTATAATCGAGAATAGTTTGTGGTTTTAGTACTTGTGTATAATTTTTCTTTTCATCTGATTAAACCAAGATATAACTATTATGTTTAAATGTTGTAAGGATTAAAACTGGTCTTTTGTCGACCCATTTTATTACTTGTAAAATCAATAATGGGGTTAAGTTTCATCGTGAGTAACTGGTTGCAATTTTTTTAATCGAGATTTTGGTTTTACATGTTTTTATAGTAAAACATCTGCACATGAATAATTCGTTTCTTGAACAATGATTTCAATTCATCGACCAATAGTCTAAAATAAGGTTTTATTACGTCGTCCGGAATATTATAAACTGGTTCTTTTTCACAAATATATTGGAAATATGGTTTACATTCTATATTTAGAAAAATCTTTTACTGCAACTCTTGTTCCCATAAGACCGTATGTTATAAATAAATATATTCCTATACGAATTATCTTGAAAGATGAAAAAAATACAATAAAAAAGTGCAATATTAAGTGTTATTTAAAAAATAATAAGTCATTCACGGGCGTACAGTTAAAAACAAAAGTTTTCAGTGTTCTATTGCTTGATTATTATTATCTGGTATTCTGAAAATGTTGACATTTTTTCCTGGTCTGATCTCCCTCAACTAACGTCATCTTTCTTAATTGGTGGGTTGTATTGATCAGGTCTCTTTAAGTGTTTTGTTGCTATCCATAGTAAATGATCTTCTTTAGACAATGTACTAATGTAGTGTTCAAATGTGGCATTGCGTACATCATGTAGCGCTCATCTTAATTGTCTGATTATCTACCTCTTGCTCTTTATTTTTCGACTATTAGTTGTATAATATAATTCGGAGTGTTATTTGTCTTTTCTTGATTTGGAATTGTTAATCGTGTAGCTCCATATGAAATAGTAGGAGATGAAAACGGCAGCATATTCATTCATAAAAAAAAGGAAACGCGATAAACATATCTGAAACAACTGTTTTATGTTATAAGAGATGAAATAGTCCGAAATTACCAAAACAGGTGAACAGGGCACTATAAAGAGGAAGTAAAATTAGCTATGAAACAGTTTGAATGAGAAAAAGAAGTAAGCTTAGACCAAATACCAGCAGGAATTATTCAACTGAAGAAAAAAATTAAATCGATAACAATATTCACTCCATTTACAGAAAAGGCGGTGACCCGCAATTATTTTAAGAACTTCTTTAATAGCCTCCAGTCAACAATTTCCTAACCATGTTTAAAAAACGTACGGAATGCACTGTATATACTAACCCAAGTCGTCAACATACTTGTTGTTGCAGTTTTATGTGCATTTATGTTTTATTGCATGTATTACGATCAACTTAAAGGTTATGCACGACTCCCCTTGTATAGGTACACAGGCAAGCACATGCGGGAGAAAAAAGATTTGTCATACCGTTACATAATGTCAAATTTTAACGTTGAATATTTTATGGTCCCCTTTGGGTTATAAAACGAATGATCGACTTTTTCTCGCACAGATCCCTGCTATGTAACTTTACAAAGCGAGTTTGCTGGGTATTAAAGAACCGTCTATGGCATCATATAATTTTACGCTAATATTTCACGTTCTGCGACGCATTCCACGTTTGACACATTGTCTTTTTTAGTTTTCTGTCATTCTATTTGTTAAATCCTATCTCATTCTCGTCACAGCGTCAAGGAGCAGTAAATGTGTATACTGAACGGGAGGCATATGTCTAACAGTGAACGTTGGAGATTTTTCGAGTTTATCATATCTTCTTCTTTGAGTGCCTCTGCTATCGGAGATTGGATATCATTAGGGCGATTCTAATTTTATTTACTGCTGTTTTGAATAATTCGTTAGTGGTACAGCCAAACCACTCTCTTAAATTTCTCATCCAGGACATTCTTCTACGGCCTGGATTTCTGCGTCCTTGGATTTTTCCATGCATTATATTTTGTAGGAATGTGTACTTTTGTCCTCTCATCAGGTGGCCAAACTATTCAAGTTTTCTCTTTTTTATATTCAGTATAACTTCTGGATCGTTATTTATTCTGCGTATTACCTCTTCATTTGTAATTTTATCCACCCGACTTATTTTTAGTATACGGCGGTAGCACCACATCTCAAAGCTTTCAAGATTTTTAACATTCTTCTGTTTAAGAGTTAATGCCTCAACAACCGTAAAGCAAAGTACTGAATACATACTAAGTAGTTAACTAAAAGTGGACGTATGCAAAGAGATGTATGACGTAATCGTATGGTATTCGCTAATAATCCTGTCACGTAATATGCCACACACTTCTGTGCGTTAATTCGTTTACGCAACTAAGCCTCTTTTGACATAACATATATAGGAGCAAAGATATATACCTATAGTCCTTTTAGTGTTGATGTATTTGATTTGTACGTCGTAGTATTCTATTAGTTAAATGGTACCATTTGAGGTACTTTACGTCACGATTGGACTAATAGGATCGAAGATACATAACTAAGGCCCTTTTGCCAAGCTACTCTATTTAATTTTTATATCTCATTGTATTATATTAGTTAAATTCTATCATTTAAGGTACGAAACGTCATGATTGGACTAATAGGACCGCAGATACATAACTAAGGCCCTTTTGACAAGCTGATGTATTTTATTTTTCTATCTTATTGTATTCGATTGGTTAAATCCTATCATTTGAGGTACTGTACGTCACGATTGGGCCACTAAAAACAAAGATACGTAACTAAGGCCCTTTTGACGTGATGCTGTATTTGATTTCTATGTCATTGTATTCTATTGGTTAAGTGCTATCATTTGAGGTATCGTACGTCACGATTGGACTAATAGGACCGAAGATACATAACTAAGGCCATTTTGACATGCTACTCCATTAAATTTTTATACCTCATTGTATTTTATTTGTCAAATCCTTTCATTTGAGGTACTGCACGTCATGATTGGACTAATAGAACTAAAGATACACAACTAAGGCCCTTTTGACATTGTTCTGCATTTGATTTTTCTATCCCATTGTATTATTTATGTTAAATCCTATCATTAGAGGTACTATACGTCACGATTGGACTAATAGGACCGAAGATACGTGACTACGGCCCTTTGGACATGTTGCTGTATTTAATTTTTTTATTTCATTGTTTTTAATTGGTTAAATCCTGTCATTTGAGATACTGTACGTCACGATTGGACTTATAGAAACAAAGATATATAATTAAGGCCTTTTTGACATGCTGCTATATTTGATTTTTCTGTCTTATTGTATTTTATTGGTTAAATCCTATCATTTGAGGTGCTGTACGTCGCGACTGGACGAATTGGAGCGAAGATACAATAGGTAGTTGCAATATATCATAACCCGTTACTTTTAACCAAACATGATGCCAGAATGATTTGTAGATGAAAAAAATATATATATATTCTTAAATTTACTATTTCGTCGTGGGTAATATTATATTCAACAACGATGCCAAATTTCTGATGCTAAAATGATTGATAATGAAAGTGGGATATACATTTTCATGTATATAATGGCAGCGAGTAAACGGTAAAACCCTGAACTAAATATATATAATATTTTCACTGTACCATCATTTTAGACTCAAACATTTTCTGGAATAAACTTATATAACTCAGTAAGGGATAAAAAGAGAAAGCGGATATTTTAAAATACCAACACGGTATCAAGACTCTAATCAATGAGATGGTTAAAATTCTTGTAACAAGTACGGGAAAACAGTTATTAAGGTCTTGTAAAGTAGCGTCGATATACAGATGCTACTTTGCAAAACGATGCTAAATTGATGGTAAAAGCATAATGTATCGATGCGAAAATGATAGTAGGATGTATATATATATATATATATATATATATATATATATATATATATATATATATATATGTATATATATATATATATATATATATATATATATATATATATATATATATTAACATATATATTTATAATGAAATTTAATTGGATAAGTAGAGTAGTAAAGAGGGTAAGAGACGGTTCCCCAATAGAAGACGATCAGTAGGAAGACCACGAGAAAACTATGGAACAACTTACTGGAAGCACATTGAAAAACAGTCATGTCTACATAAAAAGAAGAAGAAGAATTAGAGAAGTTGATTCCGCACCGTAATATATTAGCAAAGAGAATGATGATAGGAGTTTTAGATAATAAAGTCTTATTAGTAAAGCCTAATTTGCATTCTAAATTTGATTTTATTAATCCGAAATATAAGCTGTATTTATAAATCACTTGGAAATATACACATTAAATAGTTATTTTATAAAGTAAATTAAAATCAAAAGTTAATTTTACAAAACATTGATAATATTCGACCTACCTTCTAAGGTGTTTCCATCTGGTTTATACATACGAGCATCAGTATGATATTCATAAGAAAAAGCGTTTATACCTTCGTTAAAAATTAATCTTTTATAATTAGAGATAATTTTTTCTTTTGATAAACTTTGTTTTCCATAACTATTTACGACAATAACTAACAACCACAATCCCAATTTACAAACACTTCCCATCTTTGATTTTATTAGCTAAATGAATTTAAAGAGAATCACAACTCACAATGTAATATACTAATACCAACGTTGTTAGGGGAAGGTCGTGCAAAATCAATTTATAAAATACCTGTTTTTTTACACAACTTTTCAGTGATTTACATCCTTAATTAGTTTTTGACCGTTTATTGGGTGTTTATTATATAAAATATTATCCGGTCATCAAATTTTGGTATATTAAGAGTTTGAAGTTAATATTATTTTATAATCCAAATAGCCCAGTCTGGTTAAAAAAAGGTCGAATAATTTTTCGCAGATATCTGAAGCTTTTAAGACATAGGTGGGGGTTACTAGATGAAGAATAGAGATGAAAAAGTACTCGTATTTTTACCTTGCGTTTTTTTTAAACAATAATTTATGGTCATAATTTGATTTTATGTCTATAAGTTTTTTTCCTTATATTTTACATAAACAATATTTATATCATTTTTTTATATCAAGAATTTCTTTATTTTCCCGTTTTTTAAATTAAAATTAATAAATAATTTGCGGAGATATTTGCAAAAAAGCAGTTTTGTGCACTAATTTATAAACTTTATTAATTTTTTTATTTTTTTATTAACAAAATAAAATGTTATTAATACATTTGAGCATCGAGGAATTACCACCGTCTTTTAAATTTGTGCGAAATTTCCCCCCGATCGGTCAAATAGGATTCAAATTTCATAGGATTCTTTAAGATTTAAACTATCTCAAAATTTAAATGCATATTGCGTTTTCATCGAAATTATTTACAAAATAAACGTTTGAAAAAGGGGTATGCTTTTTACTTATTAACAATTGTAATAACTTCTATATTTTTTAAGCTACAGACTTGTACGTACAACCATTGGATGGCTGGTAAAAAAACTCACATTAAAAAAAAACCTTCTATGACCAATAGGAACGAAGTTAGGGACTATTTTTAAAAAAATCATATCTCCATTGTTTATAAATATTAAGAAGTAAAATTTGCTCAAATTTTGAATGAAAATCTAAACTTTATATTGAAACTTATAGCTATAAAATTCATTAAATTTTTCGAAACTTACAGACCTTCAAAGCGAAGTTTCTTTCGAAAGATCGACATACGAAAGTGGGGGGGGGGGGAGGCGGATAACTGTTTCAGCTCTCCGTTTTTTTTTTGTGATCGGTATTTCAACAAATTTAAACACGTAGGAAACATTTACATTATTTCGGCTTCCATTGCAGCTAGAAGCCTCTTTTTTTTTTAATCTGGTAAGTAAAAACTTACTTTTTTTTAATTTGGCTGGATTAGTCTGTCGCAGTATAATGATGAATTTTCAGGCCCCCCGGAATTCTCAGAAAATCCCGGAAAATCAACATATATTTTTTTTTTCATTTTATATCAATTATGTAATAATACTTACATATTTAATAAATTAAATTTCAGGTAATTTTCAGGTAATTAAATTTCAGGGGATTTTGCGAGATTTTCGGGGGGGGGGGGGGGGGTGAAAATTATGTCATTATTATTAATACACTGCGACAGACTGTTCCAGCTATAAAAAAAAAAAGAGTTTTTACGGTGAATTTCAAATGGACTCAATTTTTCCGAGGTTTCCCATATTTCCCGGCCAGTGAAAACTATATAGTTATCCATATTTCGACGAGCTAACAAAAAATTTAGCTGCAATGGAAGCCGAGATAAGGTAAATTTTTCCGACGTGTTTCAGTTTGAAGTTTCGATCTTGATAAAAAAAAAGAAGCTGAAACAGTTATCCCCTCCACTTTCCTATGTCGATCTTTCGAAAGTACCTTCGTTTCAAAGGGCTGTAAGTTTCGAAAAATTGGATGAATTTTATAGCTATAAGTTTCAATATAAAGTTTAGATTCTCATTAAAAATTGGTCCAATTTTACTTCTTAATGTTTATAAACAATGAAGATATGATTTTTTTTAAATAGTCCCTAACTTCGTTCCTATTGGGCATAGAAGGTTTTTTTTTACCAGCTATCAAATGGTTGTACGTACAAGTCTGTAGCTTGAAAAATGTAGAAGTTATTACAATTGTTTATGAGTAAAAAACATACCCCTTTTCCAAACGTTTATTTTGTAAATAATTTCGATGAAAACGCAACATGCATTTAACTTTTGAGATAGTTTAAGTCTTAAAGAATCCTATGAAATTTGCTAAATGAGTCTAGCATCATTAAAAGAACAAGTTCAATTGTTTAAATATTTAGCCTCAGGGATAAATAAATTAAATAACTTTTAAACTATTTGACCGATCGGGGGGAAATTTCGCACCAATTTAAAAGACAATTCCTCGATGTTCAAATGTAATAATAATATTTTATTTTGTTAATAATAAAAATTAATAAAATTTATAAATTAGTGCAAAAAAAACTCCTTTTTTGAAATTATCTCCCTAAATTATTTATCAATTTTAATTTAAGAAATTGAAAAATAAAGATATTCTTGATATAAAAAAATGATATAAATATTGTATATGTAAAATATAAGGGAAAAAACTTATAGAGAAAAAATCAAATTGTGACCATAAATTATTGTTTAAAAAAAACGCAAGGTAAAAATACGAGTACTTTTTCATATATTCGTCATCTAGTAACCCCCACCTATGTCTTAAAAGTTTCAGATATCCGCGAAAAATTTTGCCGTGAAATCGATGATTTTTGCATAACGAGACTGGGCTAAAAGATATAGAAGTTGTTTGACTCTTTAACTGGCTAAATAACCTTACAGTTTATTATTGAACTACAAAAAAAATCTATTCTATATTAAAAATAGTTTTGTATAATTAATAAACAAGAAATTATATTGAATTTAATTACATCAACATGGGAAGGAAATATAACAAGCAGTAGTCAAGCATACACGTGTAGGACTACTATTCACCCATCTAGTGCGTTTCCGCTGGGGGTGGAAACGGGTTATAGATATAGGTGGCATCGAAAAATAAATTGATCGGCGTAGATCAAAATTCGTAAAATAGTAGCGGCTAATCCAGTATGGACGGATACAAACAGCGTCTGACCCAAAGTAAACAATTAAAAAAACACTCAACGTCAACCCGTCCGGTCTGCGTGGTCTTTCAGTCACCTACCTAAAAAAATATGGTAAAATAAAAAAAATTACCTGAAATAAATTAAACTAAATCCCCGCCGATTACATTTTCGTCCAAAATAAATAGTACCATAAAAAAAGGTATAAATTTTTGTCCAAGCCCCTAATATTGAGGTATACAAGTTCGTCCAAAGGGTCAGGTGAATTTTCGTAATGCTTTTCGAAGAAGCAATTAATATTAAATATATAAATATGTACGAATCTTCAAGTCTATTCATTTGTGAAAATATTATTAAAGTGTTTATATTGCTATAGTCTTGAATTGTGTTATGAAAATCATTTATTCTTGAAACGTTATGGAGAATTTCGACAAACGTATGGTGGTAAAAAAAAGTGCAACGGAAAGAGGTGCTTCTCTTTTATTCGTGAATAACTATAAATTAAATTTTGCCGAAAAGTGGGGAATCACGTTGGAGATGTCGTACCAAAGGTTGTAACGCTGCCGTCTACACAATTGGGGATGATGTAATAATTTCTAGACAAAACTTAAATCATTCTCATGAAAGTCTGGAGGCCAACTGCATTCAACAACAGTTTGTAAGAGTAGCAGCTAAGCGTAAAGCTGCAGAAGATATAAGTACTCAACCCAGGAAAATTTTACATCGCGTTTTAAGTGAAGAAGAAAATACCAATTTAACTATTATGAATTTGAAATCAGTGAAACAAAGTATTTATAATGTAAGAAGAAAATTACTCCCAGTTTTACCACAAACGTTAGGAGAAGTACTGGAATCATTGGAAAAATTAGAGGACCCTATCATCACGTCTAGAAATGAAAACTTTTTATTGGTAAATGATAAGAGTGCAAAATTGACTATTATATCTTGTGAGACAAATCTCAGACATTTATGTAAGTGTTTGACCCTGGAACGAAGTGTATATGCAAAAATATTTGACTTGGACGAAAGTGTTATTTCTTCAGGTAAAAATTTAAGGTAAAACTGAACTCATTACGATATTCCGGACAAAAGTGTATCTGCTCTAAATCCCAAGTGGATAGATGATGCAACAGTGGTGAATCCCACTCCGTAATAAAAGAAACGGACCTCTTCCTGAGATACGGAGAAGTAAGAATTCGTTAAAAAAGACTAAAGTTTTAATATCACTTCAGCTAATGTAATATCAAAACATCCATGAATAGAGTGGAAAAAATCACGAACTAGAAGAAATCAAGTTCAACAATAGCATGCCAGGATGATGAAAAGATAGAAAAGAAAACTGAAAGAGGAAACTGAAAACTACATAAGAATTTTGTTCTGCAGTTATA